>NW_019524830.1:480709-663002 GCF_002814215.2 Seriola lalandi dorsalis | reverse complement strand
CTGAAAAAGTCTCACCATTTAATACGTGACTTAAAACAATCAACCAAACACACTGCATTCACATATTTTCAAATTTCAAGCCTAAGCAATCAACTTCTCTCTCATGAAACTACTCCCTCCCACGGCCCTTTGTGGTGAATGAAAGAGAGGCATGAGACAGTCTCACATTTGATGTTTGTTCACGTGAGACAGGCCAAAACACAAGCAAAAAAAGAAGAAAAAAAAAAGTGTCAGCCAGCCATAAACCTTCCACCCTGTTCCTGCCCCAACCCCCCAATGTCTGCTCTCATCCTTCTCTTCTTCCTGCACCTCTTTTTATGATCTCTCTCTCTCTCTTGGACAATACAAGCCGGCTCACACGTTGCCCAGCTCACACCAACATTCACACTCTCAAAGGTGACCAGGATTTAGAAGCACAAACACTGCAGAAGACTTAATGGCATACAAATGTATATTGAATTTAGAGGGACATTTGAGAATGAAAAAAATGTAATATAATTCAGGCACTTTCAAATAATATGGTGCATGTTAAAAGGGAAATGTAGTAGTAGTAGTGTAGTGTAGTGTTGTGTAGTAGTGTCTTCTCTAGATTGGCTGCCAGTTTTTGCTTTACTTTCCAAAAAAAAAAAAAACACACATACTATTTAATGCTACATTTAAGAAAAAAAACTTACAAAACAACATCTGTGTGAGTAATTGAAGGTATTCTGATGAGTGATGTCTGTCTCAGATTCTCCTCAGTGACTGAGCAGTAATCCAAAAATGGTCTTTAATCCTCTTGTCAGACTAAACACCCTGATACTGTGGCTTTTATTCTCACCTACACAGGTGTGAGGACTGAAGGCACGATTAACCCTTTTACTTTTTTGTTGCTTGTCCTCTTTGCAGATGCACACGTTTCCAGACAAGTATCCTTGGGGCAAACAAAACTGATATGAACAAAAGGCTGTCATGTCAGTATAGGATAGAATACTGTAAGAGTATGCTTGGGAACGCGTGTTTGCATTGCACAAAAACGAACTTTTCCTCCTGTTCGGTCTCTCTCCACTGTCTGCTCTTTCTAGACACAGACTGCACGGCTGTGCTCTGTTTCACAGTGTTTTGGTGCTGTAGGAGGGAGGAAGCAATTAAAAAAGCCCTGGTGGCCTGACTTCACAGAGCAGGCAGACAGACAGGTAGAAATATAAACAGACACACACAAAGCGCAGGCAGACACATGGGCATGCAGTCAGGAAATTCAGGCGGGCAGACATATGGCCAGGCGCGCTGTACACACCGAAGGTGGCAGAGATGACAAGTGTATGTGTTTGCGTGAATACTGCGGGGGCAGCTTCAAGTATGAATATATGATGGGAAGCATATGCCCTTAACACATTCACACATATTCGCACACAGCTTACACCATGCTGGCAGAGTGTTAACACGTAAGGTGTCAGTTCACAGCTAGTTTATTGTGAACAAATTAGGATACAAGAGGAAAAGCTTTGCCTAAGCTGCATTTTGGAAGAACTGTTTCAGAAGATACATGTTCACAGATGATGGAAATGACCTACAGGTTTACATTAGACATGACATTTCTTATTAGTTAAGATATGTAGTAAAAAACAGTCCAATAAAACTTAATGACTAATGTAGAAAAGCATTTTGAGTCTGTTGATATGAAATCATCTGTCTTATTAGCGAGCATATCATTCCTCCCTCCTGTGTTCTGGCTTATGCGCAATGGTGCATGTGTGTGTGTTTTTCTGTGTTTGTGTGTGCATGTGTGTGTGTGTGTGTGAGAGAGAGAGAGAGAGAGAAAGCGGCAGAGGGAGAACTAACCTCTCCTTGTTACTGAACCACTTTACTCTCCATTGAGGCCCTAGCAGCTTTGTCAATGGGCTATTGGTGGAAACAAGGCAGGCAGAAACTTTAGAAACATGGCCACGGCCTCTTAAAGGCACAGCATTCCTTTTCAGCCCCCCCGGTTCAACTCTCTCAATCCCACAGCAAAACAACTGGCACACAAACATCTAAACATCTCCTTTAAGCAATGGCTCTGCCAATTAGCTCAAGAGGTAATCCTGAAGCTTTACACTAACCAGAATGAAACCAAAGAAAAAAGAGACTGTGGAAATTCAAACTCTTGTTCCCTTGTTTTTGCGGGAGATTCACACTTTTCCTTCCAACCTCCGGATAATCATTTCAGTGACAACATTTATAGCGATTTATCTTTAATTCTGCCTGATTGAGGAGCTTATTTAAAGTCCGGTGCAAGTGAAGCGCACTGCCTCCAAACACTTCTCCTGACACCAGCAGTGTGTGATTCCTCCAACACCTCCGCTCAGCTCCTGCGGGAGCCGCCTGTCCCCGTCCTCTAGTGACATGGTGGGCTTAAAAACCCTATAGAGTCTGTTTATATTCACCAACTGCTGTGGCGCTTTTAGAGCGTGCAAAACAGGTGGGTAAACTTCAGCTGCATTCACTTATATTTTTTCTTCTTGTGAGGAGGAGGAGGAGGAGGAGGAAGAGGGAGGGGGTTTATGGAGGTGGTGCCTGCTTGCCTGCCTGCCTGCTTGCCTCTTGTTGAATGGAATCCAAGAATAGTTAGGGACCACACAGGGAGCCGAGGGGGGAGGGGTCAGAGCCCTCAAAGATGGCTAACCATTCACACAGTCCATCTGCTGCGGGGATCAGCCCCGGCACTGAAAGCCTGGGGGTTTAAAAGGAATTTGGCCAGTGTGAAAAACCAAATAAAGCTGCCTCTGCCCCTGAAAATGCACAGATAACCTAAACCTAAAACGCACCGAGAGAGGGTAAAAAAGAGCAGTGTCAAATGTAGAAAAGGTTTGTGAATTAGCGCAGATTCACACACGCACAGCCACCCTTATAAAGCAAGCAAAAGACATTGTGTGTATGTGTGTGTGTATGACAGAGGAATGCAGTCGTGTCAGAGATGTGTTCGGGTTTCTCGGGCTCACTGCGACTTATTAAGAAATGAACAAACATCAGCAAAACAATGCGGAGCTTCAAGAACACAACAATCCTTTTGGCGACACTCAGAAAACAAAGACATGAACTACTGCTGACAAAGGAGTTAATGCCGTGTCTACAAGCTATTTACAGTTTGTATTCCCTGAGAGACATTTACAAAAAAAATAATGTGTTTAATGGTCATTTCCAACCAGACATATAACTACTAAAAAAACAACTCAACATCAGCCTCGACCTTGTTGCTGCTCCAGTCAAAGCAGTCAGTCTGTCAGTCACTGAACACCTAGTGCCCTCCCATGGCACTGAGATGACACTAACATCGCCACCCTGCATTTTCCCAGCAGCCACTGCTGTCATTCAAACTCTAGTTAAACCCAGTGGGGGGAATAAAAAAAAAAAGTTCATCAAAATGTGCAAATTATAATGAGCTGAGTGTAAAAGTCAGTAAATCCAGCCATGAGCCTATAAGACTGACCTCACAGAATGATGGTTTACCTGAAAGATGCACTTTGGGGATGTTGTATTAACAGTCACACAACACCAGACACCGGTGCAAAACTAACAGCACTTGTTAAGGGGCTTTGTGTTGCTGCTTCACGCAAACATCGCTCAGGAGGAGAGAAACACATGCTGTATCAAATGAGAGATATCTTTAACTCACCTTCCACCCATAGCTGCTCGATGTCCGTTTCGATGGCTGCAACCCGGAGTCCCACAGACAGAGCCCCAAATACTAAAAGTCCAATAAAGAGGACCTTCCCACAGTGCCTCTGGATGTGGCAGCCCAGAGAGAACAAGAGGGCCTGGAACCTCGCCCGGATCCACAGAGGAGCTTTCTGACCTACCGCCTTACCCTGGATTTGAAGAAGGAGGGAGGGCGATAAAAGGACAGTATTATTATTATTACTATGTTACCATACATCAATAATGAATCATTGCATAGCTGTCCACAAAGGCAGCTTTCATCGCTTGTATCTCTGTCTCTAGTGTGCATATTTTTAGATCACATCTAAAGTACAGTGACAAGTAATATCCAAAACACTGGATGAAACATGCCTCTGTATTTAGAGACATTTTTTTTGTTGTAGATTTTAAAAAATTAGGCTTCATATGAAGTGGTGATAAGTTAAGATGCTAACTAGCTAACGACAGATTTGACTGCCAATGTTGTCATGTCCTATGTGTGCTGTCACACTCCAGCTAAAACCTCATGTCCAACGAATGAACTAAGTCCAGACTCAGGGCAGGATCTCCCACGACACCTCATATTTAAGATGATTTAAACTGCACAGCTATGGCAGTGATTTATACCAGTGGCCTTTTCATTTTCTTTTGTGAACCGATTCCTCCAATAGCTTCAGCTGAGAGAATCCAGAGAAACAGCTAAGAAAAAGACAAACATGAGCGCACTTTCATTCAGAGAACAAAACCATGACTTTTAGGAAACTTAAGTTGTGAAATATCAGATTAAAGGTGCAGATTAAAGGTGCAGCCTTGGAAACTTTCAGGACCAATACTGTAGAAGTTGTGACTTGATACTAAACACCTTATATGAATCTGATCTAGAGAGTTTGTAGCACACAGTTCTCACCACATGCACACTGATCTTGAACGAAAATATTGGTAGTTAACTTTCAGGGATAAGTTTGTTCATTTGCTTCTGCATAAACTAATACAAACTAATAGAATCAGTTACAATATGGTAACAAATGGAGTTTCAGCTGACATCTGTTTCCCTTTAGTAATCTACATTACACAGTTTCCCCTCTAATTTTCAATATAACTGGTAGAATCTCTGCTTTAGTGCGAGTCATTCACTCCCTGTACAGCAAATGTCACTGCTGCAGGAGACATTGCTCTGGTGTTGTGGTTTCTCTCAGCAGTGCTGAAACACGTCCAAGCATCCGGGCGGTCCAAAGATGCTTTGTCAGATCAAACTCAATCAGTGAATTCCTTTACAGGACCCACCACATTTCCAAACAGACCCCGGGCCAGTGCGCTCTCCGCTGCCTGCACAAAGCCAAAAACACGCACAACACGACTGGGGATATGGAAACGAGCCCTCACTCTCTCGCTCCCTCACGGGTGGCTTTAACAACAAATAAGAAGATGAATTAATGACTGTCTAATCCATTCGAATGAACAGCAACGTTAACATGCTGCCAAATATGAACATTTTTGTTCCAATTGTTATCACTTCATTCCAGGAGGTTCCCAACATCTCATGCGAGCTCGGACCTCTAGCCTGTAAGGTTTTGTCCCGGTAAACATGAAGGAGGTTTCTTTACTCTACATCAACCTGTGATGACAATTTCTTCACCCTTGTCGTTAAACGATAAACAGTTGAAGTGAACTACTTCTGATCTCGCTGTCGTCTCCCTCCGAGAGCTCCGGTGGTCTCCCGGACCCCAGTTTGGGAGCTGCCGCCTCAGCCTACCCTACATTCCCACATGCGCCCTCAACTCACGATTAGATAACGGCTAAATGGAAAGCTGCCTCTTAAGACTTTTCATTCACATTTGCCGACTGAATGGAAGCCGCCTTCATAGTAAACCCACACGAGACTGCGAGCGTTTGAATCACCTTTGAGATCTGTTTAAGTGCGAAAGCAGCGTGGCAGTAGCTGGGTCTCCGGAGTAGGTCTGGGTTCGCAGGCGGCTGGGAGCGCGTATAACTCGGGGGTAAATCTCCAAAGACGCCGGCCCCTGGGACCCCGCGATCCGAGGCCATAGTCCAAAGAGGGTGAGCGGGGCGCAGAGCGAAGCGACAGAGAATCGGTGCGAGTTCAGAAAAAGCGACAATAATCCAACATAGAAGAGGAGCGCATCCAGCACCGCCGGCGACAAGTTAGAAGAACGTTTTCTATTCTTCCTTGGAGCCAAATAAGTCTCGAAACTCCATCCCAACATTATGCGCCGAAATCCGTATAGATCCTTCAGTCTTCATTCGTCCCGACAGTTTATGAAACGACGTCTCAGCGAGGAGTAGTAGTAGTTGTAGTAGTAGTAGTAGTAGTAGCCTATGTCTGAGCCGTCCGTGTCAAGTCTAACTCCGATCCCGTAGCGGTAACATTTGGAGAAGTTCGCCTCTCGGCAAATCCTGAAAAGGGAGGTTTGATGGAAAAGTGCTCCGGCTCCCATTGGCCAAGGAAGAGGCAAATTACTTTGCAAACATCGCCTATTATTAGCTGCTAAGCAACAGCTCACCAAAGTGGAGAGAGAGGGGGACCACCCAGGCTGCTGCTGCCTGGGCTGGAGGGAGGGGGGTGGAGGAGGAGGAGGAGGGGGGGAGGAACTCTTTCAATAAACTCTGCGCAGCCGTGCACGCACGCAAGCACGTACACACACACACATACACACACGTGCGCGCGCACGCTCACGCACACAGCTTGCTGCCTGCCCGCCTCACTTGCTCTCTGAACATTATTCCCAGTGGCCGGGCCCTCCAGTTTGTAAGAAGCAATCGCACATGCCATCTATTGATATAACAGCGACAGGCACGCACACAATTTTCAGCCTCTCTGTTTCATCAACACAGTCCAATCAGTGAAAGAAAAAAAAGTTAATTCAGCTTTTTAGGCAAGAATGTAAACACGATTTTTTCTTTTTCTTTTTCTTTTTTCTTTTTTTTTTTGGATGGGAGAATTACAGATCTTTCAACACGTTTCATATCACTTCAGGGCATCTCATGTTTGATAAGGTTTTGGAGCCTCACATTTGTTACAGAACAGCCAAAAGACATTTTTACCTTTGCTGTGAGTGTAGTGAGTGTGTGTGTGTGTGTGTGTGTGTGTGTGTGTGTGTGTGTGTGTGTGTGTGTGTGTGTCTGCGTGTGTTCATAGGTGTTTTAGCACTGACAGCTGTAACCTCACCTCTTGTGGCCAAAAGCTTCTAAAAGTAGGTTTGACAGGTTTTCTTACACCTTCGAAAAATAGTTAACCCCTCGTCCCAATAACGTTACCATGAAAAGATCATGGGAATTATTCCACATATGCATCTTTTCAATCGACACCTTAAAGCTGCCCGCTTCAGTGTGACACCCTTATCTCTGTGGAGGCTTTTGGAAAGTTTCCACGTCTTGCCATGCATGATTTCATGAGTTCAGAGAGCAGTTCACCTAAGAAGTATGTGTGAAAAAGAAAAGAAAAGAAAAGGAAAGGAAGGAAGGAAGGAAGGAAGGAAGGAAGGAAAGAAAGAAAGAAAGAAAGATGGTTCTCAAGCCAGATTATATTTCTAATCGCTCAAAAACATGAGGTTAGGAGTGTCTTGGTGGTTTGCTAATGTAAGCCCCCCCACTGGCCCCACTCATGACAGTATGGGGGTGAAGAACAAACACTTTACCAGATTACAGTCATTCCCTGCCTAAACAGCAACCTGTGCTGCTGTGTGGAACATTTGTCAGGTGGCCGGTGTCAGTTTGAGGGCCTCTGGGTGACTGTAAAACAATCTGAAGCTGAAGTAAAGCAATTTGGATACAGGTGTTGGTGCTATAGGCTCGCTCTGTTTTTTGACAGCGACAGTAGGTGCAGGTTCAATCAGTGTCACATACTGCTGAGCTGTTACGTCCATCCTCACTGTTTACATGACATGTAGACAAAGAACAAGAGATGGATAGATAGGAGGATACTGTCAGACAGACCTGGGATCAGTGTGTATGTGATGCAGTGCGTCATAAGGACAGAAAATATGTAATGAAAACGTATTTTTATTCATATTTTCTTAACTGTTGCAACTTTAGTGCCATAAGACGATGACAAGTGAAGGGAGTAAATTTGAATGAGTAACAATTTGAGTGACAGTAAGGAAGTAGATATTTTTTTGTACTCCTGCAATGACAAATGAAGTCAGCTTCCCTAACACATCTCATTCACACAAAATCAATTTTTTCTCAATGTAAACTCAAACTGTATTTAACTGTTTTTTATCAGTCAAGATATATTTAGTAAAAATGTCATAACAAAGTGGAAAATGCCCAAGGTGACATCTTTACACGTTGTTGAGTATGCATAGCACCCAACAAAGTATAAAGAATGACATTTGCATGAAAGTAGGTGTGAAAAATGAAATAATCACTTTTGATTGGCATCTATAAAAGGCTGACATGAGCTGCCTCAATGCTGTCACTGGTGACATTACTTAGGCCTTTTCTTTCCAGCTACAACGAGCAAAAACTACAGGTCACCTCTCACAAACTTTCTTAAAGGTTCGGTCAGTAAATAAATTAAATCCATCATCTACTAGCATGTCACAGCTTTTTTTTTTTTTTTTTTTTATCATATTGATCCTCTTTGAACAAGCCTTTGTGGGTCAACAAATGGTTATCTAAAAGCTGGGATACATTTTGAAACCACACCCAGATTTATTTCAGAGCTCTATTTTCTGCTGTGTGCCCATACAAATTAAATATATTTATACACTATGTAAAAATGTTCTGTTTCAAACATCTGAATGTGATAAATCTGTGGTTAAGCATTTCTGCTGGTACACAGCGATCGCTTTCTATGTCTTGATAAAACAGGATATATGCACTGCCTGTATCAGCCTATCCTCTGACTTGGACTATAGGATCACAGGATACTGTTGTTGGCTTCTCATTTACCACCGCTCCACCGCTCTCTGCAGAGGTTCATTGATACACCTACATCATACAGTATATACTTACTCATCCATCTGTCCAAATGGAGACAGCCAGACGCTCGCGTTACTGGCGTGGCACTGGCTTGGTCAGTATTTCCATTTTGCTGGGACTGGGTATGGTTTGCCTGGACTGGGTTGGGTCGGGTTGAGTGGTAGAGGGAAACAAGCAGCTGGAAATGGGAGCTAATGTGGAATGTGAGGAATTGGGTTGTGTGGTAGGGGGCCCCCTTCAAGCCTAACAAACTCAGGGAGGTCCGAGGCCTGGTCTGGAGGCCTTGGATAAATAAACCATCTGAGATGACCATGCACTGTGCAGATATCTGCCATCACACCGCCCCGGCCTCCAAACACAAATTGCCCTCCTCTCCCTCCTTCCCCTTTCCACGTCCTGTGTCCCATATGGTCCCTCTCCCTCCCTCCATCCATCCATCCCTCTCTCTCTCTCTTTATCGTCTCTCTTGTTCCATCTCCTTTACTTTTGCCTCTTTTTATTTCTGATTTCCTTCTTAACACCTTCATCTTTCCTTCTACTCCTGCTCTTCCTCTTACCTTTTCCCTCCCCCCCTCTATCTCCATTCCTCCATTTCATCTCTCCCCAGTGACTCCATCCAGTCATCCGTTCATCCATGCATGCATGGCTGGCTGTCCGTCCAGGGTTCTGTATGTGCTATAAGCAGAGCTACGGAACCGCTCTGGCACTCAGCCGTCTCACAACAGCCGAGACGCCCGGGGTTCAGGCACAGAAAGTGTTTATTTATCGAAGAGAGAGGCTGTGAGACTGCTCACGACTGCATTTCTTCTCAAATCATTTGGGACACACAGTAGAAGTGAGGTAAAAGACATAAAGGGAAGTGCCATTCCAAAAAAATACTGTGCTGTGTACCCGGGGAACACCAAGGAAGTCATACGAAAGGAGACAGATGAAGAAATAGAAGAAGAGATGATCACAGATGCAGAGATGATCATCCGGGGAAACAGTAGTGACATTGTGCAAGACTCAGTGGGAGTCAGTGGGAAAACAGACCTATCTTGTGAGAAGTAAAGGGAGTATGTTTTTGACAGAACTGTAACTGAACTGATTAATCGTAGAATAACCCGAAACAAGTATGTACCCACATGACGTCTGATGGTTCAATGTTGCAGTTGTCGCATGTTGCTTGTTCCAGATCTGAAAACCAATAAAAAGAAGTCAGGTGAAAATCAAACATTTACATCAAAACAAAAAACAACATTAAATCAGAACTGGTTATCTATTAAATCTAAAACATGTCCTCATATCCAGTTCCTTGATTGACAGTACTAGATCTTGATCAGATACTTTTAGCATATAATTATAGAAACAAGTTTTCATTTGTTTTAGATTGGGAAAAGGATCAGATAATCTGATATGGGAATATTTTAATGGATTTCTCTGCAGTTTCCCATGAACATGTCAGAATGCAATAACAGCCTCAAACATAACAAGAACTCTTGAAGCTCACGAACTGTGCCTCAGCATTAAAGACAATCAGATAGGAAGTATGAGAAAAATCTTGTATACAGTATATGAAACTAATCTTGCCCCAAGATCAAAAATCTAGAAAAAAGTAGAAATAATAGATTTTGATTTGAAGTCTGGAATAAAGATAAAGAACCTATTCAAATTATGCAACCACTAAGCAACCTAAAGGGGATTCAGGTGGTATGATGATAATCATTTTTTACCCTCTCATTACACCCTGAGTATACTTATCTATGTGTGAGGCCAATTTCCAATAGCTCCATCATGCAAACGGTTTTCAAAGCACAAAACAACAGAGCATCACATCTAGCTCTTAAAAACAGACTGAGACATAACAAAAAATCCCTGGAAAAAAAAGAAAAAAACAAGAGAAGAAATCACAAACACATTTCGGGTTAACTCTTGTCCAAATGAACAGATTATTTTCACGAGAACCAAACTGAATATTTGGACATGGGCTGACTGACTAGAAATATAAAGTTGCTCAAAAAACATTTTGTGATGATGAATGAAAAATATACACCACAGTTTAAAGTAAAAAAAAGAAAAAGAAAAAAAAAGAAAGATCTTTGTACTTTTCCAGTTGTAAAACATTTTCACAATGGGTGTTTGATTTAAAGTTCACAAAGCTGTCTCAGATATTGTTAGGAAAAACCCATGAGACATTTTACACTTTCCAAGTAATTACACCAGTTTCCCGGATCGCAGTGAAAAGGCAAAAAGTTGCCCGGTAGCAGAGAGACACTTTCTGCATTGAGCACCTCTGTCAGTCTCAGAGGAGAGTCAAAGCTGCCACCCACAGTCTCACACAAGATTAATTATGATAATGCATTTCTTTACCCCTTTGTCACCGTAATGAATGGTTGCCTTTCTAGGGGAAAAACACACAAAACACACAGAGAGACAGAGAAACACACTTTTCTTTAAGTCTTTGTTTGTGCGGTTGTAACAGAGGTATTGTCAGACGCAGCTAGCAGGTGGTAATGCAAACTCAGACCTGTAGCTTTAAAAGAAGTCTGTGTGTGTGTGTGTGTGTGTGAGAGAGAGAGAGAGCGAGAGAGAGAGCCTATGCATGTATATGTCGGCAAATATATCTGAAATGGTATAGCTTTTCATAAAAGTCCCGCACTATTGTGATCTGTACAAATGATGAAGAAGCTTATCAGAAAAGCTCCCATCTTAAGACGCTGAGACAACACACAGCTGGGTTCTTACACACAGGAATTATATTTAGATACATTTTTGACAGTAGGAAAATGAAAAAAAATGCTACTTGGATTTTCTTTTTTCTTTTTTTATGTTCAAATCTCTAATGGCTAAAAATTCAGGAGAAATTCAATTTTAAACATTTCTCTATCTTAGATAATTACAAGAAGCCTTGATGTGAAATTGAACAGAATAAAGTGGCAATGATTGTAGTAAAATTACAGTGCAAAAAAAACAGAACCGAATGTTTCAGATAGACAAAAAATGTTTATTTTAATGATATGGAATAGCCAACCTGTTTGCAGTTACAGCTCTGGATGTTATAAACACTGTAATGAATGAGATTAGAAAGAAAAGGTCACCTGCGGGTGTAAAGCAGGTCAAGCTTTTGCTTCTTCCTGTGATTTTATTACAAAAGCAATTTAAGATGAGATCCCAATCAACCACCCAGTCAATGTTTAGTTAATTAGCTGGGGGCCTCCGCAGTGACAGACAGGAATATCTGGCATAGTGTGTGTGTGTGATAGGCATGTCACTAAGGTTGTTATCCCATACATGGGATCTGTGTCTCCACACACACTCTTTGTTGGCTAAGCAACATAAGCAACTGTTCTATCTCTAAAGCTTGTAAAAAGGGTGTTTGTGTGTGTATGTATTCAGACGTTTAGGTTAGTGATGGGGTGGTGTTGGTGTGTCTGTATGTGTGTGTGTGTGTGTGTGTGTGTGTGTGTGTGTGTGTGTGTGTGTGTGTTTGGAGTGGGTGGGGAGGTGGTGGAGGAAATTCATTTGTGGCCGGAGAACACAGGAGACAAATTGAGGAAGTGTTGTGCTAATGTGTAGGGGTCAGCAGCAAACACACACAGGTTTCTGACTGCCACTTGGGTGGCCTGCTCAGTCTCTCTCTCTCTCTCTCGCTCACCCACGATCAGCCCTCAAGCCATGAAGCCACCCAGCTACTCAGCCAACCCCCCAACCCAGAGCTCAGACTCCACCTCACCTCTCTGCGCATATGTATCCTACATTCGTCTCCACCATCCATCCATCCGTGCCATCTATCTAAGACTATACGGTTCTTTATTTTCTACGTCCTCCCCCTCAGGGCTCAGCAGCAGTAAGATATCACTGACTCACAGAGAACATCTCAGAAACAAATGTGTTCACATATAATGTCACTTGTTTTATTTAACTGAGAAAAAGCAAGAGAAACTTCAGCCAAACTCCCTGGTTGCACATTTTCTGCTCCTAGACTGTGTTGTTAGGTTGTTTCTTAGTCCACATCTCACTTCATAAATCAAAGTTGAGGGAGGTCAAACACTTCCTCCATAACTTTATCAAACTTTCTCTAGATAATCCTCAGACTTTACTTTGGACAGTTTTCACCACAACTACTTCTTCAGTAGAAAATAGTTCCAACAAAAACTATCGCCAGTCAGACATTTGGATCTTAAGATTATCCAGAGTAACTGGAACATTTGTTTCATGAAAAAACACACTGCTGCTGAATTCTTTAAAGTCATTTTTCAATACTTTTAAATTCCATTCACCTCCACAGTTTTCAGGTATTGGCAGAGATGGATATCTCAAAAGAGTGGCCCATAAATCCAAATTCTTCATGGCCAAATGCCACTTGGGAAAAGTATGAAAATATAATGTCTTTTGTGATTTGGGTGAACTGCCCCTTTAAATTTTATTTCTGAGACTGTGTTTTAGAGGTACAAGAGGGAGATGAGACGATGTCATGGTAATATGTCCAGAAGTGTCATATTATGCATTTATCTTGACAAAGAGCATAAAATGTTGACAACCATTTGAATTTTCCCCCAACAGCTCTGGATCTCTTCCCAGACTGTGAGGAAAAACTCTGTTGTGAACAAGCCTCTCAATCTCTAGACTTCTGTCAACTTCTATGACTTTAATGTCTTAAAGAAAAATGTCTTTATGATTCCCTCTGCAAACAGGCTAAAAAAAAAAAACGACACATTTCACACACAGAAACAGAAGGCGCACACACAATACAGAGGCACAGAAATGAGTGCAATCGAAACTGATCTATAAGCTCTTTAGTTCATATTTTGCATAATATAACGTTTTAAAATGTCACTCCAGATGTGGACAAGCTTCTTCATTCATTAATATGCTAGATTTGATCCTTTTGGGCAAATATGCTTTCAGCAAAATGGGTCACTGATGATAATTTGTGCATGAAAATGTTTTATTTTTCAGATCACTTCTCTTCTCTCCGGTGCAAGATAGATTTGTTTGGGATGCATAATTAGATGAAAATCTTCTGTAGAGAGGTCAAAAAATTCCACAAAGCGACAAAACCAAAGACCAACAGACAGCCTGATATATGATCTGTGGCCTGACATCTGATCTCCAGATCTGCTAAGCAAACATGCACATTTGTGTACGCATGTGTGCACATGCATACATGCATGCATGTATGTGAACGCATGCATACATGCATGCATGCGTTCACTCACAGGGGTGTTAGATAGCATTGATTAGTTTGTGCGACAGAGGATTAACAACAGTCACACACAGGTGAGCCTGCACACATGCGTGCACACAGAGGACCAAACACACATATGTGCTGGAAGGCGGGCTCAGCCATGGTGGCGTTCTATTGAGGGGACTCCGGGGTCTTTGTATAAATATACAAACCTCTACCCAAACACACCCGGCTGCCAGATCTCATCATGTGGTTGAAGAGAGAGGTCAGAGTGTGCGACCACTAAAAAGGTTAATACAGCCAAGACAAAGAGTACGGACATAGTGAACCTTAACTGTGGTTTTATTCTTTACCCCAAAACTCAGGTGACAAATTTAGTCTTTCACCTTCACATCAAGTCACTCTTGTGCTGTGAGGACACGGCTACAACACTTCCCAACCCCGATATAAATAAGTGCCAAATTACTTTAATGACTCAGATTTTTACTACTTTATAGATGAGAATCACCATGATAGAGAAAAGATAAAAAATTTGATATCTGCACATGTATTACTCAATGGGAAAACAACTATGAGGATATTACTATAAAGAGTGACAATCTTTACTTTATCAAGTTTTTTTTTGTCACTGAAAACTAAACAGTGTGACAAGAGTTGCTTGCAGTAAACACAGGTAAGAAAATCCATGGAAAAGTACTGAACTATGGACTATTTTGGTTTGGGGGCTTACGCCACATCCACATTGAACACAGAGGGAAGACAGTTCTGTGGTGGTACCTAAAAGGACACATAAAAAAAATACTGTGTTTGTTTAGCACTTCATCTTTTCAGCCTGCAACCCACTTTTATGGAATGTATTCTCATAAAGAAAGCAGTGAAATGAAAGTGCGACTCCTTATTTTGTATAACATCCTGAAGCTGAATGCTGAAATCTCTGATGTTTTGTAAGGTAGGTTAAGGGAATTTCTATTAGTGATTCCTCTAGTTACAAAAAGCCATGAGGCAAAACTACTAGCTGTGTTGCAAATCTGTTTTGTTGATTAGTGAACAAACAAACAATCAAAAAAATACTTTACCAATTTAAACTAACAAAAAAATCAGTCAATACGTGCAATGTCACGTCACTGCCAATGATGTTTGGCAAGGATCCGTCTAGAGTTGTCTCCCCACTGCCCCTAATGTATTTCAATTTTTCTCACTGTGAGCCGCTCAGCCATTTCATTTGTGCATTGCATTGTGGGAGAAAAGTGCACACCTCAAGTGCACTCAAAAGTTGTCCGTGTTTAGTAAGCATACAGTCTACGCTACTTCTTCAGGGCAGACTGGACGCTACAGTGACCCGTTATCGGAAAGTGATGAGACAGCTGCCAGACGAGGGCTAGCTGGTTAGCATGCTAGCTTCAGTTGAACAAAAGTAGTAAAACAAGAGTTAACACTGACGTTGCTTTCCACCACTGGAGACAGCTCTTGGCAAGTAAAGGAATGAAGTTTGATGGTAAACTCGCAATGTTTCTTCTAGACTGGTAAACAGCTGTTAACGCAAACATTGGCTATTTAGCAATGGTAACAAATGTACACATTACTCCTTTAAACAAGCTCTTAAAAGGAGACTAGTATTCACTTCAGTAAAGTTGGGGACTTTTTTGGGAGCGATAAATGAAAAATAAATTGGAATTATGTTTGGCACAGCAGAGGCCGAGATATCCTAACTTTGAGTCCCTTGTATAAAGAGTAGAACATTTGGGTCCTACATTTCCCATAATACAACTTAAAACATCTTTTGTTAGACCCTCACTGCCTGGTAAATGCACACATATTTGTAACACGCTTTCTGTGTTACACAAAGTGAAAACTTTTAAAACTTTGAAGTGTTAAGTCTTAACCTTTATACTACACCTGACAATATTACAGATTCAGGGGAATGAATCTATAAATGACGGATGAAAGCCACATTAGTCATTGTTTTTTTTTGGGGGGGGGGGGGGATAATCATAAAAACATGGAGATGGTAGACAACACATCATAATGTCTCTCTCTCTCTCTCACACACACACACACACAGCAGTACACATAATCAGGCCACAAGAGACAGTCTAAATGACTTCTGCACAGCCACAGACCCAATATGAAACAGAGAACAGTAGATCACACACACACACGCACATGTACACACAAAGCACCCCCACAGACATCCCTGTCCTGATCTTCTTCCTTCGTGACTAAGGAACTGTAATTTAAGAAATGCTCTGCCAAAAGAATGCAATAAATCTTGTGACAGCAAAGGGAGCAGAAAGGGAAAGACGAGGAGAAAAAAAAAAAAGAACGAAAAGAGTCAGGCGCGAGTCAGTTTCCTCCTCTGCTGTGTTCGTGTGTGAGGGTGGGGTGTCGGTGTTAATTGATACAGGATCAAGCTGGGTGGTCCAGGGCCTACACATACACCATTTCTGTATACAAATAAACTTAACCCCCACGCCATTGTGGTCACCCCTCCCACTGCTTTTTCTCTACATCTTTGGTCTTCACAGCTGCACAGTGTGCACGTGTAAACACCCATGCACAGTCAAACATGTACGAGCCCGTGCCCCACCCTCTCCAACAGGTCCTGCTGCTAGGAGACGGTAACGATCTGATAGTAACTAGTGTGGTAAAACAATTACAAAGATCTGAAAGAGACAAAGGAATAAAAAAACACACACAGACCAACAAACTGATTCATGGGTTTAAGCAGACCTGACTTTATTTGGACACAATGTACAAAACAGCCGAGTGGTGGAAGAGAGTGTCGAACTGTGCAAGCAGCATCCAGGCTTCTGATTGGTCCGTCAGCCGATTAATTAGTTGTCCTCTGTGTTTTGCTGCTTTCTCTGCCACTCCTTCCCCCATAGGAGCTAGATCTCCATCAGCTGGTCTGTTCCAACGATGACCTCGTTAGTCCTCTCAGCTGCAGAAGAGACAGAAATTGGAAAAACAAAGAGGCAGGAATTACTGCTAGGTGAAAAGCTGGAGGACGCTGGTAATCTTTGTGTTTTGAGTTGAACACAAAGAAAGATTTTATGGTTCTCTAAGAGATGAAAAAGCTGTAAGATCCTTCAGAGCAACGCAAAAATTCATGGTAGTCAAGGGACAGTTAGAACATGCTATCTAAGCAAATTGAGGACAAAAGTTTATTCGGTCAGACCCTGTATGTTTATAAAAATAAATATGGAAACCAACATTAACAAACAGCCCTTCTTCACTGTGCTATTGATCAGAATCAATAAGACTTTATTGTCCTTCTCAAGACAATGGAAAGCAGGTGACTGTCAACTCCTTGATGAGTTTTCAAGTACATCAATGGAAGAGATTTTGAAACAGTCCTCCACCTGCAACTTATTTTTTTACCGCACGCAGATTACAAGTCAACAAGTCATTTCTGCGTATTCATTTTGAAACCACACTGAAATTAATGGAAAACAAAGGTTCCCCATTAGCTGAAATAAATGTATAAGCAATTTGTACTTAATGGGCTACAACATGCATATCCCCTGTATGCTCATTTAATTTATATGAGATCACTCCCAAAATCTTCAGTGTGGTAGGACTTAGGTCACATTGACCACTACCTGAACCTCACTAAAAGAAATAGATGATGCTTGAAACTAAGTCTGCCAGCAGTTTCTCACTATCTTCCTCAACCCTAACCCAGTTCAGCATGAGGAGAGCAGCCGCGACTCCACCCCATATCCCTCCATCCCTCCCTCCATCCCCGAGCATCAGTGCTGATCCAAAGCAAACGGTGGAGGAGAGTAATGTTCCATCCACACAGACAGGTTTTAGTGTGAAGGAATCTGTTGCTGAGAACGAGTTTATCCTCTGCTGTGTGTGTGGAGGGGAGGACAAATGGAGCATGGGAGAGCAGGAGAGGGAAGGAGAGGGAGCGAGTGGAGAGAAAGGGAGGAAAAGTTACTCAATTTGAGCCCTTTAATTTGTCAGTAACTAATAGAGTCTTTTATGAATTAAGACCATATGTATTCACATTTACAAATTAAGGAAAGAAAATAGCCATATGGTCATAAACAAGATTCAGACTTGTCTATTCTAAGCAAATATGGTTAAATATGTCAGGTTAACACTTTAACATGTAACCAGGATGCACAATTAGATCAGAGTAGTGTCATCTTTAAGAGGGGGTTGATGTGTGTATTTGTCTCTGTGTGCCTACTATATGACTACATGTGTGTGTGTGTGTGTGCGGCCACAGCACAGTGTAGGTACTGTATGTATCTTTAAATATCAACACCTGATAGACCTGCATGTGTGTGCGTGTGCGCGCGTATGTGTGTGTGTGTGTGGCTAACTGTCAGGGTGGTCCTTAGCTGCTAACAGCTTCAGCAGTACAGTGGGTGTGTAATGTCTTTAGCAGCCTATGGTCAGCCAGTGAGATTGGTGGCGACGGACAATGCTGTGCTTTTTCTTACAGTACAATATAAAGTAAAAGGCAGAGTGGGTTTACAATTAGTACAGTCTGCTATGTAGAATAATCTGATCTAATTTCGTCTAAAAAATTTATAGACTGCCTGTGTGGCTCTATCAAAACTGTTGTGGCATATCTTTAAGTACATTACAGCAGATTGCTTTTTAAAAAAACAACAATGTAACTATTTAAAGTTTATTTAACTACAGAAATTGTATTCCTCATTATTGTTCTCATTTGCTGACATGGGCAGATTACAGATTATGCCAGATTATGTTCTGTATTAGCATATTCTGCAGAGACATGACATGCTGTACAAGTGCATCTATGGCCCAAGATTATGAGAAACGATAAGGAAAAGGAAAAACTCTCATCCTTCAGGTTTGATTTTTTCTCTTCTTACTGAAGAACCTCTAAGGTTAAATCCCTTCCTGAGTCATGGAAGAGGGGTCATTCCTCTATTGCTCTCCTGATAAGGCTTTTTAACTGAGTTTTTCTGTGTCTAAATCAAGAATAAAAACAAAGTGCTGTAATCTGAACATATTCAAAAACTTGAGATTTTGAGCTGTTTTAAGAAACTATATACAGGTCAACCCTTTTAATATAACTACGGAAGACAAGGATTTCTATAAAATAATAATCAAAGATAGACAAAAGTACCATGAAACAACATTCCTATGTAAGACAGACAACAAGAGACACATCAAGAGATTTACACTCCAGAGAAACAGAGGCTGAAACTTTACTATTGTGTGACTGAACTTTGGTCATAAAGTGTACGCAAAACAATGTGCAACTAGGGGTCCAAGTTTCCATTGTTCAGTAACATAATGTTGGCAACTTGGTGCTGTCTAGTAGGAAAGATTCTGCCAAAAAAAAGAGAAGACAGATCAGTTTTGTTGCAGTGATCGCTCACTTGATGCTCCAGAAAGTCTCAACTGTTTAAAATATTTTAGGCGAGTTTAGCTCAAATTCACACTGTTGTTACTTAAAGCACCCTGTTGTTCACTCAATTAGGCTGCTCAGTCTAGTAGCCGAGCTTACTCTCTTTCTCTATATGTGCCTGAGTGTGTGTCTGTGTGAGTGTGTGTGTGTAAGTGTGTGTGCGCGTTGGACGTGGCTGGAGGCTGCTGTTGAATTCCGGGTGGTCCTGTTTCTGGCCTGCTCTCTAACCTCTCCATCAATGTGACACACAGACACAGACACACACACACACACACACATGCAAACAGCTAGCTTTGGGGACAAGAGGATTAAGGAAATAAAAAAAAAAAAAAAAAAAAAATCTTTGACAAATCTCTCTATCACACAGACTTCAGAATTAAGAAACTTTCCTTGCTGGCTCTGAGGCCTGGCACTTACGGATACCACACACATACATTTACACCTTATCTGAGTCGGCCAGAGAAAAGTCCTGAGGTAGGACAAAATAACAGCAACAACAAATCTGGACATAACAAATGTTAATAGATAGCATTTATATGCAAGATTGTTGTACTGTGTGGTGTGACATTCTAAGGCGTTTCTGTTATTTTTTGCAATGTGTTTATGCAGGAAACAAGCTTTGTATCCCTAGAGCAAAGTGTTCAGTTGATTTAAGTTGGGGATGCAAAACAGCCAACTTCATTTAAATGCATAAAACCCTAAAATGTACCCACAGTTACAGTGGGAAGAAATGAAAACCCAAACAGGATGAAGAGCTTAAAGTAAGAGTTAAATTACCATATTTCTTGTTTGTTTTTTTAAGTGTGTGAATGTGTGTTTATGTGTATCTGTGAGTCTCACCCTCTGGTTCGATCCGTTGTCCGTTTCCCACCAGACAGTATTTGAGGTCTGCGCCTCGGCCGATAACAGCATTACTGCAGATCACACTGCCCTGGATATTACACCTGAAAAATAACACACACAAACTCATATGAATCACATTCTTCTTATATTGCCTTTAGCTCTGGCTCCAAACAGGGGTGTCAGGACCCCCTGTGGGATCCCACTTATTAATATGAGAGGTCACAAAAATGATACGAGGTAAAATAAAGAAAAAATATGTCTGTGTTACCTGCTTATTATGTGAATTTTTATGACTTTGCTCTAATTTTTTTCTTCTTCTTGTGGAATAGTAAATATTTTCACCTTTTTAGGACTCTAAAAATCTTTTAAAACGAAACGGTCGGAAAAGGAAAAAAAAAAATCTGTCATTGGTTGAACTGCTCATAATCCATGTCCACATAACCAGTGATGACAGGTCACAAGAAAATATTGCTTCATTTTAAGGAGTCATAAGCCAAAAACGGCTGGAAACTACTGCTCCAGAGGCGACATTATTGCCAGTTTATTATGCACAACTAACCGAAACTAATGCAGTAATACCTGTGAGAAATGTTTAGGTTTCATTTAAACTGGTGTAGAAGTGTGTTGATTCAATTATATGATAATGAAGAATAATCAGCAGATTTAAAGATTATGAAAGTATTTGTTAGTTGCAGCTGTAATGACTAAAACATTTACAACCACTCAACATTATTACTTTAAGGGATCCCTAAACCATGGGTTAGTACCCTACATGATGTGAGCCAGTGGTTAATTTCTGCTACCAAGTAATAGTTGACCAACTGTTGAGTAATTAAAGATTTCGCTGGGATAGGTTTGTTAGTGTTGAAACATTTTCTGTTTGCTTTTCAGGCTACACTGGAAATTCGAACATGGTTCACACTCTGTTTTCTTCCTTTGCAGCCGGGCATATACACACAACTGAGAACATTCATACTGGGAGCTGCCCAGTACAACCACAGCCTTCCACTGTTGGCTGCTAACCTTCTCCACTTGCACAGTTGCTAGGTGAGTGCCATGCAGGATGTCAAACTCACAGTAGATACATTCAGCCATCAAGCCTCCTCCCGCCTGCTCCGAAGACTCAAACACATCCAATAGACAGAACTTAATGATGTGCCATTAGCATATACATGTCTATCAAAGAACAGCAGGCCACGCTGTGTGTTCATATGTGTATGTGTGTGTTAAGACATTGTTGGCCCTATGCTACAGTCCCACCTGAGCTGGCATTGCCAACCCACCATGCACGCTCACATTCAGCCAAACCATCACCATAAAATTCTTGGAGAGGAGACACAGACAGTCTTGTGTGTCCTGTGTCGACTAATCGCGGAGGGCGTGTATGTGTAGGTGTGTGTGGGTTAGAGAATCTGTGTGTATGTGTGTTTCAGTAGCTCGGGGAGCCCGGTGGAGAACACATGTTGATCTTGCCCAGGCAGTGACGCACACACACTTGGCCCTCTGCACCTCACACACAAGACAGGTTTGTATTGGCCCATTCTATTCAGGTGGTTAGGCCTGGAGGGAGAGGGAGAAAGGAGTGTGTGTGTGTGTGTGTGTGTGTGCGCGTGTGTGTGTGTGTGTGTGTGTGTGTGTGTGTGTGTGTGTTTTATCTGTGACTACCCAGGAGGTGGTGGTGGTGGTGGTAGATGGTGATGGGAGATTACAAGATTCAGAGTTTTGTAACATTAGAGAGAGAGGGAGAGAGAGAGACCACCAAAGAAGCTTCGGAGCTGAAACACCACTAATTACTAACACCAGGGCTCCTCCTTGCCATGACCCCCCCACCCCCCCATCCTCTTTCTCGCACACACACACACACACACACACACACACACATACCCACACACACGCACGCACTCACACACAAACACACACACGTCAACCCCCACCTTCTGTGCCAACCCCCCTGTAAAGTTGACCCCTACTATCCCCCTTCCCAAACACGCAGCGCTTTGTCAACAAGCTCTGGTCAGCTCCAAACAAAGAAACTAGAAATGCGAGGGTTTTCTGCGACATGGCCGGGGTCTGCTAATCCCCTCATACTGGCTCTTTCTTTCCTTCTTTCTCCTTCCTTCTTATGTCCTCAAAGAAAGAAAAGAAAGAATTGCAATTTCTTTATTGCGTGCTAGCTTGCTTTCCCCTCGCTTCTTTCTTCCCTTCTCTCGTCTCTCTCGTTCTTTCATGCCTTTGTGCGTGCACCTACATGGGCATGATGAGGGTCCCCATGCTGGCTGGCTGGGGTCCCTGAAAGGCTTAAGAAGAGATGGAGAGAGACAGAAAGAGAGAGAGAGCGCAAGAGAGGAGAGAGATGGCGCTGAGGCCTTGATGGAAAGAAAAGGGAGGGAGGAGTAAGAAATTGAGATAAAAGAAAAGGAGCCTGTGAATGACTGCATTAAAGTCTCTTTCCACCAGAATTTCTGGCTAAGAAACTGAGCAGATCAATCTACATGCTAATTCTACAGTAGCCACTGGTGCTCTCTGTACAAGTCTTCTTTTGTTGCAACAAAGCAGTCGATTTTCACCACTTAAACTACTGGCTACAGTTGAGACCAATCCTGATGTGCAGTAATGCTACTAATCATGATGCGTCACTATTCAGACTAGCTTTTTTTGCCCTCCCCAGGTGAGGTCATAACGTGGCAATTACAACATTTGCCATGTCCTGCATTGACCCTCTGAGTTTTCTCAGCAAACCTGGTTCACTGAGGTGATGTTTCAGCTAAAAAGCAAAAAGTTGCAATGACGTAAATCCTCTACTGCTGAGGTCAAAGAAGAAAAGCAGCACATTTGTACAACTATAAGGACATCCTTCGGTAGTTTTCTGTTGTAAATGGTGTCAAGCAACAGTATCATATGGAAAAAGGCAAGCGAATGGTTACATTTGTTAACACGTAACCACATAAAGCTTGGCATGGCCTTAAACCTCACTGACCGGCTGGTGAGCCTGTCATTACAAACTCATGCTGCACAGAACTTTATTTCTCTAGTACAGATCAAAGTTTCCAAAGGCACCAAACATGTCAGACTGAATTTTGGGTAAACGTGTACAAAGTGATGTACAAGACCTCTGGATTATTTCCATTTGATGGTGCAGCAGTAAAAAAGACAAAGTCTTAGGTTCATCTGTAAGTATTGTACAACTTCATTCAAGTGTTGGAATAATCTCACAAAGAATATATGTGAACTGTCAAACAGAGTGGAATAATATGATTTTGAATATGATAAAGAAATAAAGACATTTGATGTCTGGAAAACACCTTTCAAACCCACATGTTATTCCACAAATTCCATAACCAGTGGGATCCTGGGTATACACAAGTAAATTAGTGGCTAAATGAAATATAGGGATGTTGTGTGTTTCACTTCACCAGCTCCGTGTTTGTTTGGAACTGGTCTCTGGCTGGTTGAACACCAATAGATGCATTGTTAACACAGCGATCACTGTTTGACCCCACAGAGCTCAGAAAACAAAACCTGTTACACCTCCTATCAACAGACACACACATGCACAAGCATCTGCCTAGTACACACACACACACACACACACACACACACACACACACACACACACACACACACACACACACACACACACACACAGCTTTTATTTGTAAAAACCAAACAGTGTTAACAGAAACAGGGAAAAAAAAGCTTAGCAGTTTTTGGGATTGTGTGTAAAAATATGAAAATTTGAAAGGAGATTAAAGATGCTCATTACAAGTTTTTCCTGGCAACATAAAAATGAGTCATTTTATTTTGAAATCTTTGCTTACTTATCACCACTTTGTCACACACAGTAAGCGTGTACTAACTGAACACCAGCAAAAAAAAAAACCCGATGAGAACAATCAAACTTTAATTCATAAACATGCCTGTGCCCCGAGGTGAAATTCTTTTTCAGGCAACATCACTTCAAAGTACATGTCATCAACGAGTGTGTGCATGTGTGTGTTTGTAGAGATGTGTGTGTTCTCACCCCTCCTCGACGGTAACCCCGTGCATGATGATGGAGTTGGTGACTTTGACCTTCTCTTTTACAGTGGTGGAGTTCCCGATATTTGACCTCTTTATGGAAGTCTTATCTGCTACTTGACATAGAGCTCCGATGATACTGTCTGAGCCCATCTGAGGGCAGAGCAAACACACACACACACACACACACACACACACACACACACAAACAAACAGAAGCATTACTCAGACAGAGATACATACACAGACCTCTGCCATGATGACATTTAAATTAGATGCAGAGAGAGAGATAATGGTAGGGGAGCTAAAAAGACAATAAGCAAAATTACTAATCAAAAAGAAAATGAAAGACAACTGAAACCTTATTTAAATATTCTTTTATTTAAATATGGCTAGTGTAGCAACCAATGATATTTCTAAGACATTAGTCTTACCTGGCATCTCTCAGAAATGACAGCAGATGGATGGACTGCTGGCTCCTCAAACAGCTTTGGGGCCTAGTAAGGAGAAGACAAAAGGGAGGGACACATACGATTAAAAGCCCATAATAACAGATTAAATGAAAGAAAAAGAAAAATTGAATAAAATCATTTTAACAATGCCTCTGATGCAAAGGGGCCATTGGGCCAAGTATACAACATTCAAATTAAAGAAGAAAAACAGGAGCAGGATGTTTTCATCTGACCAGAACATGCAGTCGAAAGCTCTGCATAAACTTCAAGTGGACCACGAGTTTATTTGTTTTATTTTTTGTTAAATTACAGTTTCCAAGGTCAAGAATGAACTTTCATGTTCAGAGTAGAATTGTCAGCAGCAGAAAAACAAGAAAAGATCATTGTGCATTATGAAAAAGGTGAAAACTACACAAAAAGAGGATACAGGAGTAAAGTACAGTCACAGCATATATACAAGATGAAAAAAAAAAAGTGTTTGAATTTACAAAAAACAAATCTATAGAGGACCTGTGTAAGTGCAGCTACTTCAATGTCCTCCAGATATGTACGTAGTATGTACAGAATAATCACATTTGAAAATGTGTATTTAACAAAAACCTGGCTGGAGCAGGCAAATGTCTGACTCACCAGTCGGTTTGCTTCTATGTAAGCAGCTAGAGTGTTGACGCGGTAGCACAGGCCCTGGTCCATAATGTGAACATAGCAGCGCAGCTTTCCTCCATGGTAAGCCTCGCTCATGTCGCCGTGATGGTCGTTCCAACAGGAGCGCTCCTGAGCCAGCTGGAGGAGAGGCTCGTCCCGTGATGAGATGAGGAGCTCTGGACAATAGAGAGAGACGGGAAGAGAAGGGAAGCGGGGTACAGCAGAGTTAGGAGTGAAAATGATCATACATACATGTTGTTTTAGGGGAATGTGCCTTGATGTGGGGAGACTTGTCCTTTTTTTTTGTCAATCTATGTCAGTGCTTATTTACAGCAAAAGCCAAACCTAGCTGTTCTCCATGCTGATGGCTTATGAGTAAGATCCAAAGGTATTTTAAATAGGGTTACAGTGCTGTGGCTATTGTATGTTGTTTTTCCTCTGATGTTGACGTATGTGTAGTGACGTGTCAGTGCAAACATTGACCGTGGTTCGTAGAGCCGTCATTCTTTTTCTGGTTCTGATCCTCTCCGTCGTCTTTGATTTTCTGGTTGTTGGTTGTTTTGGAAAACTGCTTCCGCACCAAATACGGTAGCAGCTCACCACGGATGGATGAGATCGACCTGCGATAAAAGAAAAAGGAGAAATGTAACAAGACCTAAACATGCCAACAAAGTCATCAATATGTGTCAGTGAATCAGTGAATGAGTTTAACGTGCTTTCTTTAGATAATGGTTTACTTCCTAATCATCGGCAGATGGAGAAAAGGGCAAGTCTGAATGAAATAGAAAATGAACGGGTAAGAAAAATGAGATCATTTATGAATAAACTCTACAAGTGAGCTACTTTCAGTCACTGGATGTTGTGCATCTGAAACACAGATGAGTCACGCATTTACTGTGACCTTGCATTGACTTGAATCAAAACGGTTGCTGTATTCAGCACCTCCTTAACTGGTAGTGTCCTTGGCGAGTGTTAAGCTACCATTTGAGATACTTTTTTTCTTTTTTCTTTTTCAGAGAGGAAATGTACAAGGTTGTGCCAAAAAATGCAAACTGAATAAATAGATTTATTCATTTCATTTAGCTCTGCAGTTCAAGATCAGCCACTACTTAATGTTGTATCCACAGTGCGCTACTGTGTTGGTAATGCAGTCGTGTACAAAGTGATGTGATTATTCATTAATTAGAATTGACAGTTCATCGAGGCACCAATATATTTAGCAGAATATTTGTGTTATCAATACATCCTAAAGAACATGCAGTAATAGTAAAGAGGAAGTTAAAGAATTCAGTTGATAAATGTGGTAAATGACAAAGAATGAAGTTAATGTCATTGTCAGAACTTTTGCTTCAATGTGCATCTGCTACAATTAGCACTTCAGTATCTCATGAGGACTGTTAAGACAAAAGCAGAAGCTGAACCATGCTTTGAAGTCTATGTAAACCTGGAGGTAATTTCCCCATTTTCATTACTTTTTCCTCTTCTTTGCACTGTGCTGAGCTCAGTGCTCCTCTCTACCCCCCCCCCACCAACCCTCCACTTGTCCTCTCTTACTTTCTTTTAAAGGGAGATTAGAATTTCCATCTGAATGACAGGAGAAAAACAACAGTTACTCTGTCCATTTCTCTCCTTGAGCAAAAGACAGAGAGAGTGTGGAGGAGAAAGGAAGAGAGACAGAGAGGAGCTGTGAAAGAAAATCCAAGAAAAGAGCTGAAGAAAGAAATGAGTCATCTAACAAGAGAGATGATATATGCTAGCGGCAGAGGGTGCGCTAGTGATGTAATGATGGAAGATTTATATCTACATCTCTATGGCAATTCAAGTGTACCCTTCAGCCTTGACCAAAAAGACGAGGTGGAGTGATGGAGTATAGTTGTGGGATCTGTGTTTGGTAGCTTGGCTTCAGATTTATTTCTGTGTGAGCTAAAACTAGTATGGTGAGGACACATTTAAAATGGCTGTAATTTAACCCACTTCTCGATGGGACCCCTTCCAAAAACATTTCAGCATCTCATCACCACCCTGTTTTTGAGAAGTCTGGCACCAAGCTGTTCCTAAGCTTACAACTTTGCCTGGAGTGAATCTGGATCCAGTCCTGCTGTTATCAAACACGCTGGATGCTTTTATCAGCAGTTGTTTAATGTGCTACCTGCATCTCCCATTCAAGTGCGCACAGTTTGCCAATGTAAAGGCAGTACTTATGGTCAGGAAAAGTGACATTTTATAATATTTTCAGGCAACTGTGTACTTAACATGACTGTGGAACAGTATTTTACAGCACAGAAATGTAACAGTTTCCACTTTGGAGCTTAAATACGGACTGTAATGTCACTACATTATGGCAGGGCCAAGTGAGTACCTTTGTTCAAAGTGGTTGCATTGGTGCTGCAAGCTTACTACAAGACTATAATTATCGCTCCCACCACTCAGGCTAGTTTAAGGTTACATCCCTGTTAATCCAGAATCATACAAAATATTGTGTGAAATTTTGTCATAATCGCTGTGTGAATTGTTGGGTCATGGCTAAAAAAAGTGTTTTGTGCAGCCACAGTGACCTTGACCTTTGACCACCAAAAATCTAATCAGTTCAACCTTGAGTTCAAGTGCATGTTTTGTGCCAAATTTGAAGAAATTCCCTTGCGGCATTACTGAGCTATCATGTTCACAAGAATGGGAAGGATGATGCCTCCGTGCTGACGCAGTGCTGGAGGGATTTTTCAATGTGTCTTCGGCCAGACATGAAATGTCCGAGATCCTCCACTGATGTCTGCTGCGATGACAAGAGGCTTAATCTTACAAATAACTCAGCTTTTCTTTCTCTTATTTTCTCTGGCAATTATGATGCTTCAAATTAGTAGCTTGCGTTGTATAATGCAACTGAACAGCAGCACAGACCACATTTGATTTTGAAAGTATTAAGCTGTATGCCACAAGTTTGATCTTTTCATTTATGTTTATCCTAACATTTTATACTCTAAGCTTAGGCTCGGTCTATTTACCACTGATACTTATATGAAAGACCAAGAAACTAAAAATTGTTAAACTGTCCTGATATTGTGAGCCCTGTGCTATGAATCAAACCAAATAATGAGATGACTGTCATCATTACCCTAATATCATTAGGTCATCACTAATGCAAATGCAGAAGATTAAATACATGCTGATAGCACATAGAGCCTTTCATTTACTCTGATTGTATCCAGGAATATGGAGTCCGGGCAGCTACAGAGAGCTCCCCGTGACACTGCTTCGCTTCAGAGGCTAAAGGCCTAACAGCTTGCCTCAGTGGCACATAGTAAAACAAATTAACACCTAGCTAGAATACCCTGCTAACAGGACTTTTCAAAGCCTTACACACCATGTAACCATGTTTAACACTTACTACAGATTAAGCAGTGAATATGAGTTCAAGTCGACGTGACTGTGCGGGTGTGTGTAAGCACTTGAAAGTCTGTTTGTTAATTCGATTAAACATAAACTGGTCATTTGTCAAATTATAAAATAAAAAAATTAAAAATCAGGGCTAAAATTCAAAGTGGGAAAGCTAATTTCCTATGTTAATTAATTAACTAATAGTCAGAAAAAAGGCGAAGAACTCACTTGTTTTCCGTCAGGAAGTCCACCACTGCTTTTTTCAGACAGTAGAGGTGAGCGTCCACTAAGCCTGTTTTGATGTGCATCCTGGGATGTCTGCAGGTAAAAGAGAGAAAGAGACAGACTCAGAGACCGACAGTGAAGTTATATCAAAGCCATCCTTTTCCACATTCACCAAGCCATCTTACTTTACAAAAAAACTACATTACAGCATTAAAATAATATATTGTATTTGACATTTTACACCAAAATGGAAATGTTTAATACACTGAAAGGATAATTGAGATATTATATTTGATCAGAATATGCATTTGTGGAGTCCCGCTGCACGGCATACACACACCACTGTCATGACAAACAGCTTGACCCTGGCTGCTACTTGCTTTGATTCTTTTCATCACCTGCTGTTTTTATGTTTCATGTTTGCTTCTCGTTTACTGAGACTCCTTCTAATTTACCTCCCCTTTGCACATAGGACAGGAACATTTGATGAAAACCAGACACAGCCATAGGCTTACATAAAAGTCAGAGAGCGGTGACATCTGTCTATTGTCCTCTGTCAGCTACCGTAGATGTCGCCCTAAAGAGCTGGTGCCATGAGACAGGTTTATGTTGATTGGAGGGCCACATGCACGCAGACGCACACTCACCCACCCATGAATTCACTCATTCACTCATTTACTCACACATGGGCACACAGTTGAGTTTGAACATGTGACATTTACGAAGCGAGAGCCAAAGAAAACCATTTCATCCTGCAGGGTTCAATAAACAAATCTACCCTCACCCCTTCATCCTCTCCCTGACTACCAATCCTCCTCTTCCTCTGCCCTTTCAATCATTACATCATAAAAACTACAGGGTGCATTGTTCCTAAAAGGACCATACTGGTGCTTTTACATGTTTTAGCCCATTTACTACAAATCACATATACCTTCTATTACCGCTAACCATTTTTCAAAGAATGCTGTAGTGATTTAGATTTTTAAAGTTGTAAAAGCTAATAGATTTGAAAAAGTCTGCGTCTCATTACCACACAACAATAACGTAACTTTGACAAAAATTAAAAGCAGACATGAGGTTCACTGTTCAAAGTGGTGCTCACATCCAGCAAGTTGATTTATTATTCCACATGACATGAGATTCAGATCTTTAAAAAAAAAAAAAAAAAATTCTAATAATTTTTCACCCATCTGTAATTACATTTTGTTGAGTTAAAAATATTTGCCAGGCAAACAGGTTCCCCATTATTCCTCTTATGGTTTCTATTGGTTTCTTATTGGTTTTAACAGAGCCACCATCACTGGTTAACTTAACTGGCTGGTAATCTGTACTAGTTAGTACTGGTATTGGGACCAGCAGTGATATTGATATAAAAACATATAAAATGGTTACATTATTGAAAAAAAAGACATTTTTCCTACCGATATTGGGTGTATTTGAATTATGTTTTGCTTCTGTACAGATATCTAATATTCAAGAATCAAAAACTTTCACAATACAAGCCATAAAGCATTTCTTAAAATAAACTTATAATAATAAAAAGGCATAAAATTTTTCTTTACTGGGACCACCTGTCAACATGTACAGAGAATTTAGCAAAAATCACATATCAAATAAAACATCTTCTATGAACCATGTATTACACAGTCTACCAGAATTTGATTAAAAAAAATATTTTAAAATGTTTCTCTTTCTTCCTTCACTCACTTCCTTCCTCTCTTTCATCAAAAAGCTCTTTTCTACAATTGTCCAGCTTTCTCCTCTCCTCTCCTCTAAACTCTCCCTCTCTTCACCAAGCTGCAGAGCAACTAGAGTGACTCAGGAGGATTGCTTGGTCACACATATTTTACAACCAGATGCTGAAAGCCATAAATCAAACTGCGTGTGTGTTCATCTGTGTTAAGGTATTTTACTCAAAAGCATAAAAACACATGTGCGTGCACACACAGACACGCTCTGTGGGTGTTTGTCAAATGTATTTATTCATACAACATTTCCCAGGTGTGTGCCTGTGTATGTGTATGTGTGTATGTGTGTGTGTGTGTGTGTGTGTGTCTGTGCATCGTGGGGTTAAAGTGGAATTTATGGGAACACCCAGCATGTGACATCACTGTTTGGCACCTGCAAATGAGCAGGAGAAAGCTGAGGATAACTGGGTTGTGGCAAGGTGTGTGGATGTGTTTGTGTTTGTGTTTGTATGTGTGTGTGTGTGTGTGTGTGTGTGTGTGTGTGTGTGTGTGTGTGTGTGTGTGTGAGTGTGTGAGTGTGCGAGTGAATGAGAGTGACTGCAAGTAACAGGTGCCCCTAAAAATTTTGAGAAAGGGGCAAAGAGGATGTGACGGAGAGCAGGATTTTTTTTCATAACAAAAACACGTGGGTAATCACATGGTCACATGTGTGAGGACAATGAGGGGGTATCCAGGTGCATTTGTGACTTTTTGTTTGAATAGGTAGGCGTAGTGATTAATCACACGACCTGTACCGGTTAAACCAATGTGCCATTCAAAGATCCAATTATCTTCAAAATAAGGGCTGAAACTAACAATTATTCCCACTATTGATTAATCGTAAAATAATTTTTCCCATTGATTAATCCTTCGGTCAATAAAATGTCCGAAAATAGGTTAACAGTACCCATCGCAATTTTGTATAATGTCTTCAAATGGCTTTTTTGTCAGATGAACAGTCTAAAACACAACAACATATTGAGTTCACTTTCAAATAAGACAACAGAGCAGCTAATTCTCCCCCAAATACGACATTGGAACAAATGTAAACTTAAAAAAAAAAAAAAAGACTGTAACAGAAACGAAAACACACATTTGACCATCAGGACAATACGCACTAATTGGTCCCCATTTGCAAAACTACAACAAAACAATTTTTTCAACCTCTATTATATCGCTAAACAAACAGAAATGGAACACAATTTAAAACACAATGTGTCCCTTTGTCTCATATATTTCTATTCATAATGGCATTAAACAGGTTACAAAATAAAGTCTGTTCTTCTTTAAACCCTCAATCCAGACCCTCCTCAGCTTCAGCTAAACTATCTGTCCCAAATGACAACTCCTGATCAAATTATTTTTTCAAAGCAGGAAAGAATTCATACTGACTATCTGGATCCTGAAAGGCTTTACAATGTTTTTAAGGGTTGCTAGCCCTTCTGTTTCAAAACACTGCGCACTGGCCACATGCTACTTTATTAGTTTACACTTTTTGCAGAATCCGACTCCAACAAACATCTTGCATTTCCCAAACAAGGGTAAACATCTTGCTTTTCCTAACAGCAGCATCATGTGATTTCTGGTTGCTGCGAGTGCTGTAGAGCCCAGTGTCGAGGGGAGGAGGAATTTACTGCCTCTGCAGGCAAGGATGACTCAACCCTTGGATTAATGACTGACTACTAAAGTACCACTAAAGTCCTCAGTGGGAGAGAGGAGTCACATCTCTCTCACTCTGAAACACACACAAACACACACAGCATAATGTCTTATTTAGTTACAACTAAAACCCCACAGCGGACGATGACTCAGACACAGCAGAATGACTGTTAATACCCTCATTAGTCAGGTTTCCACTACAGAGCCAACAGGGCTGAATGGCTTACGACTTATTTGGGGTATTCAACTATTGCCTCCAAAATAAAATGTGTGTGATTCCCTTAATACCATGCTAGACTAACAGATGCTTTCTTAATTGAGCTGACTCACATATCTTAACCTGTGTTATAAGGCTTAAGTGCACATGGCCTTGCTGGTGGAGTCAGGCTACTCTTGACAACTGACAAAGCCTGCATATTCGATATGTGAGATCACAGACACGTACGACCATATGTTTATTGTGCAGTCTATAAAATGGCAAAACATAATAAAAGAAATAGCCCATCACAGTTTCCCAGACATCAAGGTCATGTTTTCAAATTGCATTGTTCCTCAACAAACAATTCGAGACACGGACGTATCAGAATCGAGAGCTGCATGTCACGAGCTGCACGTTCAAGTATAACTATAAATATATATATATATATAATATAAAACAGAGAAAAGCAGCAAATCCTCACATTTGAGAGGCTGTAACCAGCATGTGTTCAATGTGATAAATGACTATTAATCAAATGCCAAAATAGCTGACTAATCATTTCAAATCCTGAAGACAGGCTGAAGAAGAAGAGAAATGAAAACCAGACTGCCACTTCATGCCAGCACTTAGATTTTAGCTTTCAAGCCAAATTATTCAGACATTCTGACATAAAAAAAAAAAAAAAAAAGAAGAAAAACAACAACAAAAAAAAAAAAAGTAAACCAGCAAGTAAACATCTTGCTGGCTCCAAGAGTCAAGACTACCCATAAAACAAACAAACCGGATGCAACAAAAGAACAGGTATATGAGCAAATAAAGGACACTGATTACTAACGTCTCCTTTCGTGGTTCCAGTTTATATAGACATCAGTAGCCTATATTGATTTAAATTGTTACATTTAGTGCATAGAATATGGCATAATCATAATTTATGCAGTAAAACTTTTTTGAAATGTGTTATTCAATTAATGTAAGTCCTTCTGTTGTACTTCACAGTGGAAGTTATTTAATGTCTGGAAGTTACAGCAAGTAGCATTTGTGTTGATTGGGTTTTAGCCCCACTGTCTTGTGCCATCATTGCTAACAGATGCAAACGATCTCCTCTTCCAATATCTTAAAGGTCACTGCAGTTAAGATATGCGTCTCAAAAATGGGATCCAAGCGTCCTCAGCTGCCCTGCTTTGGCTGGCTCGAGGCAAGGCAAACTTATTTGTAAAGCTCATTATCATACACAGAGGTCATTCCATGTGCTTAACAGAAATAAAAGAGACATAAAAGACAGAAGTAAAAAGCTTAATAGGAAAACAGCATAAGACACAGACAGTGAAACAGGTAATATCTAATAGAGACATTTTTGGCTTCTTTTTAAAGCAAGTTATGGTTTGTGCAGATTTGATATCCATTGGGAGCTGGTTCCAGCAGCGGGCAGCGTAGTGGCTGACAGCCATTTCACCCTGTTCAGTTTTAACTCTTGTCACCACTTGCTGACCAGCTCCTGCCGATCTTTGAGTCCTATTAGGCTCATACACACAGAACAATTCAGATATATATTTTGGGCCCGGAAAATTTTGTGACTAATAGACGATAAGTAAAACTTTGAATTCAATGCAGAAGTAGGGGGGAAATAAGCATGAAACTTTGTGATTTTATGGTGGCTTTAGCTAATGACGCAACCTAAACATGGAGCGATTCTTTCTCATGATCTGAATGATTCTGATTTTGATTCAGCTTTTTAATACACAGTCAACCACTTCTGCAGGTCTGGGTCCACGAGTTTCTGACAGGTGGAGTTGTAATGTATGAGGGGAAGCTCTGCTGGAGTCCTTTCACACCGTTTAAGCGATTTCCAGGTCAGACAATCTCACATGTGCAAAATGTTTTCAGCTAACACACCTCAACCATGTGGAAACCGCAGAAGAGGACAGGGGAAAAATTTACACAGGACTAAGTTGGAACAAGGTTGGAGGATGAAAGAATGGAGAGGAAAAAGGAGTTTCGGGAGCTGAAAGAATGAAATGAAGAGGAAAATGAGTTTAAACAGACTAATTTTTTAAAAAGAACTGTACCAAAGGATGATTTCATGTATTTACTAACTTTCCAGAGGAAACAGAAATACTTTGAACTGAGATGTAATTCAATTAATATATAATAGCTTCAACATGCAGTGGACTGATGGGCCCTGAGAAGAGTCAGGTGCAGTTCTGGTGTTAAATAAGTTTCATTCTAAAAACTGTAACCAAAACCGCTTTGGAGATGGTTCATTATTTGTGCAGAAGACTAAGTTATGATCAAATCAATGTGTATAAGTATCATGATTGAAGCTCAGTGTTAATTTAAACTGCAGATCACAAACGAAGGAACCTGTGTGTGTGTGTGTGTGTGTGTGTGTGTGTGTGTGTGTGTCTGTGTGTGTGTGTGTGTGTGTGTGTGTGTGTGTCTGTGACCTATGACTGGATGGTACTGATGTGCAAAACAGTCAAATCTTGTAAAACTGCCTACTGGTGGCTTATAAAAAACCCAGAACTCTGGGATTTATTCTGGTTTTACCTGAGGTGATAAATGCTAAGCGCGTTGAGAGATTTTTATTAAAAATCTGTTCCGTGTGGTTGTGTGACACGTGTGTGTATAAATGATCAGAGGTGATTTAAAGGTTGTAAGTCTTTCAATGTAAGCTATAAATGTTTAGCTGAAGGCTCAATGTGTTTCCATAACAGTGTGACAATGTGTGAGTGTTTTCTCTCCATCAATGTCCACCTCAAGGTTGTATTACGTGTGTCTGTGTGTGTTCATATAAGCATTTCTGTGTCTATGAAAAAGATATATATATGTGTATGTATGTATGTGTGTGTGTGTGTGTGAGAGTGTGTGTGTGTGTGTGTGTGTGTGTGTGTGTGTGCCCCAAGAGTTCCCTGTGCAGGGAAGCATGCAAGCAGCTGCTCTTGCCCCCCTCTTATTGGCCAGAATTTACAGTGGCTTTGGCTCCATGAAGTATTTACGAGCTCCCAAAACACCCGCTCTCACACATACATGCATTTTAGGACTCAGAAACGAAAACCTACCTAGAGTACTCTTCCTGTAACAAAAATCCCACACACCCACCACAGAACACACAGCCGTCAAGCACACCGGCTCTGATTAGAAACCTAAACATCTGCTCTGCTAAGGCTGAGAATCTACAGATGCACAGAACATATTTATCATCAGTCAAACACTCAAATCCTCACAGTGGGATGTGAACCTGCAACAGACAACATGCGGCACAGTTTCAGCAACTTACAGGAATAACGTTAATTAGCTACGGCTAATAAAATGTGCCGGGAACAGCTCTTTTATTTCGACTGAGGAAACTGTTGATGTAAGTGAAAAACTGATTTTACTATCCCCTTGTTAAGCTGACTTACTTCCTCATGATGGACTTCCTAATCGATAGCCCGTCCTCCAGATCTGCCTCATTGGCCATGAACAGCAGCCTTTTGCCTGACTGATCCACACCGACAAAGTCTCTCTGCTCAGCTGGGAAAAAAAAAAAAAAAACACAATACGCTGTGTTAACAAAACGTAAAAGACATTATCAGTAAGTATAACAATTTTCTGCAATAATTTTGATTTGTTTACAGCTATGGCACTCTACTGCCATGTTTCTAACATCTGGGTACTAGTCAATTGTGTAACACTGTAACAAGTTTTAACAGTTGCATGGAACCATAAAAAATCTATTAGTGTACCAATCATCTCAGAATGATTACATGTAATATCTTTTGTACACAAACAGTTTCATGTCCTTTCATGAAATACTCTCTTACCCGTCTTTTTCTTGCCCTTCTGGCCCGGGACCGTCTCTGTGAATTCATGTGCTTTGCTCATGAGCATGGCCAGTGTTGCATTGTGGGCTCTGAACAGATCGACCACCTCGTGAAGCGCCACATCTGTTATCAGGTCACAACTCACCACCAGGATGTCCGTCTGAGGAGGGAGGTTGACAAGAGAAAGAAGGTAAAATAAGAAAGTGTAACAGCAAGATATGAAATAATCACCATAACATTTCTTCACCAAGTACACAGATTTCAGGCTTTCAAAGAGAGCTTTCTGGCTCCTTTATTTTGGAACTCAATCTCACCACCTGTTGTGATTTTAAAAAGACATTTCCATTGTCACCAGTACAGACACACCAAAACTCACAAAGACACAGAAAAGCATGAAATACATTTTGAAAGACAAGTAATGTTTATATGGAGAGGTTTGCTCACTCAGGACAGTCATCTCGGCACGCAGACTATACATAAATACATGTGGCGACAATGCTCTACATAAACACCTCAGGACATGAGAGCTTGGACTGTGTTATTTTCGATATTCACAACAGAAATTGGCTCAGTGAGCTCTTCCAAGTTTAGCACTGCTTGTATATAGGCCAAACCCACGCAGACACACAGTTGTAGGTCCTGTGTTAAAGTGACTTTCAATTTTGATGAAAGTACGTGTTAAATCTTGCTTTGTTCTACTGTTTTTGTTTAAGAACGTGTATGTATCTCCTCAGCTGATGCAATCCTGTTGTTTAATAACGTGCTTTATTATAAAAGGTTTGGAGATGAGTTGCCTTATCATGCTTTAGCTGCATAAATGTTGCTGTATGTCCTGTAACATCACACCAATCAATCAAAACAAAAAACTGAAAACTGAAAAGTTGTGACGTTACAAAAACTTACGTGGTAAAGGGATATTGCATATTCAAATAGTGATTAAGATTTGGCAATGTTCACATGAGTACAGACGTATCCATTTGTGTGACACTTCAAACATGAATGAAGTCCTGAACAGCAGAAAACTGGCTGATAGAGTCATAAAACCTGATAGTAACTGGTCTTTCTTTTGATATTACCTGATAAGAATATATATATATATATATATATGTATACATATACATTATGTACTGCCTATCTCTGATTGGTGGAGATGTGTAGTCCTATATTTAAACATTCAGATGTTTCAATAATTTATGATCAAGATCCCTAAACATTGGAATAACCTGTAAAAGTAAATGACAAACCTGTGTTTGTTAAATGTATTTGAAGTTTTGTTTATCTGTTTTGCTCTGTACTTGTAATTTTCCATTTATAGTTTTAAGGATCATTTCAGTGTTTGACAGTTGACATTTGATGTGTTTACTTTTGAGGCTGCGTGTGATTATATCTGTGAAAAAAAAAGAAGTGCCTAAAACAAAATTAAAACCACCTCTAACCTTGTTATCATCCAAATAAGTTCGTATTCAGGCCTGGTTCACATTACGACCATTAACCTGACAGAAACTGACACGATATCACATAAATAACCTTTCATCTTCCAATTTTAGCCAGAACAACAAGCTACGCTGCTTGGCTTTGAGTGGTTTGCTATGAACTGAGCCAAAAACAGCACTGCTCCAAAATCTCGATGACAGAGAGAAAACAAAACTCCAAAGGACCAAAGACACTCTTGCTTAAAAGAAACCCTCTATCATTTGTTGAAGATAGATTGAGAAAGAACTCTCTGTGAGCATTTCACCCATCATCTTAAACTATTTTCAGTATTCAAGCGATGTAAAATGTAAACCAATGCAGATTTTAAAGTGTGTATTAATAAACAGCTTGTGAATTCCTTTGATGTATCACTTGCTCTCCCACCATCAATTGAGGCACAAAACCTACGTCGGTCATTTGGCCTCCATTGTATAACATGTCTGCATGCGTGTATGTGTGTCTGTGTGCTGTCCAGTGATGAAGGCTGTCAGCATAAGGACTAATCCCACCATTAGCACCAGGCCGCCTTAATGACAGAGACATATCTACCCTGTTTGTGACGGAGAGAGAAGGAAGAGAGCAAGTGCGAGAGGAGAGGGGCAGCATTTAAGGAGGTGGAACAACACATGAGTGAAGAATCTACAACTCATGTCAAAAGAACAGAAAGAAAAGGAAAGACAAGTTGGAAGTTTAAAAAAAGGAAAGATGGATGGCAGGATGCAAATACCGGCAAAATGCAATTTACTTAATTCACTAAAAACACACTCAAACTACATGAAGGCCATCAAAAATATATGGTATAGGTGTAGCACATAGGTACATGCATCTTAGGATATTCCTGAAGACGCAGCGATCACCTTAACTGCTGAACTTTAAATGATGAACAAAATTAGAAACTGAGGAAACCAAGAACAGTCCACTGCAGCACTATGACTGACTTTGTTTCCGTCTTCTACGTTTTTATTTGCCCACAATAATATGATGGAGAAAATACGGGTAAGAAGCTTCAAACTGCTACAGTATTTGGCAAAGCATGGTGGTATAAGTTTGTTTTTGATTTTTTTAATTCACTTGAATTTGTTTATCATATGAACTGTGGTCGAATGTTGAACTGTTCAATAGAGCTCTGTGTGTGAGAGTGTGGTATCTTTGGGGTCAAGGGTCACGCAGTTGACCTAGAGGTAACTCTTGAGCATAGCCTGGTCCGGACCTGGCGACAGGAAGCTGCCATGGAAAAGCTGTAGGTGTCTGCAGGAGATCTACTGACACTGAGACCTTTCAACTCTCTTCTCCCTCGATCACACACAGGCAAGCTTGCACACATGTGCAGGAACAGAGCACACAAGTTTGCGCGCACGCACACACACACACACAACCATGCGCCCTGCACAATTCCCACACACAGGCACACACTCAGGCGACAGCAGAGTGGAGTCAGCTGGAGAGACAGAGACACTTTGGCCTTTCAACAGCCAAGATCTCTGGACAGGTCAGGACCACACACACTGATACAAGCACACACTCACTCACACACACACACACACACACACACACACACACACACACACACACACACACACACACACACACACACACACACACACACATGTCCCAGTGGTAAATGACTTCACTCCAAAACTACTGCTTACACAATCTCGACCAACTTTAAGGATACTTGGAAATGTTCTTTGTTATGTAGAGTGATTTTTTTTAGCTTTCCTGATGAAGGCCTTTATACCATCTTTAAATAATGTGAACACACACCGATTAGACAGTGTATGGGACACTTCAGAACATGGTTGTTGTTTAAATCCTTGTCATTAAAGATTTTTAGGTGTGTAACAGCTTTATAACCAAGAATTCAAGAACATTCAAACCTACATATAGTATATGCAATCTCTAATACAAAATGATAACATTTGTCAAGAAAAAAACTCTGATGAAATAAAATCTCTACTAAAAATGTGTTTGGTATTACCATGAAATAAAATAACTACTAATAGTACAGCAAATTTCAATGAAAACCCATACTGAAGTCTGTAGTTTTATGCAGCTTTCAGTTTTGCTGCCAATGTTTTTCTTTAGCTATTTGATAAGGGTCAGTCGCTTCAATGATAACTGATTGCCTTATATAACCCAGACCCCTTCACTTTTTTCACATTTTGATATTTCTTGATCATCTTTTAGATGTTTCTGCACCTTGGTTGGAGTCCACCTGTGGGAAACTCAATTGCACATGATTTCAAAAGGCACACACCAGTCCATATAAGGTCTCACAGCTTACAATGCATATCAGAGCAAAAACCAAGCCATGTGGTCAGAGGAACTGCCTGCAGAGCTCAGAGACAGGATTGGGTTGACGTTATGCTGAGGGGGGTGCACAGACAGGGAGACTGGTCAGGGTTGGGAGAAAGCTGAACAGAGCATAGTACAGAGATACCCTTCATGAACACCTGGTCCAGAGCACTCAGAACCTTAGACTGGAAAAAAGGTTCACCTTCCAACGGGACAGTGACTTGAAGCACAAGGCCAAGACAACACAGGAGTGGCTTAGCGACAACTCTGTGAATGTCCTTGAGCTCCAGCCCTGAAAATGTCTGGCCACCTACGGTCCCCATCCAATCTGACAGAGACTGAGAGGATCTGTGGAGAAGAATGGCAGAAAATCCCCAAATCCAGGTGTGCAAAGCTTGTCGCATCACACCCAAGAAGACTCGAGGCTGTAATCGCTTCAACTAAGTACTTAGTAAAGGGTCTGAACACTTATGTCAATGTCATATTTCAGTTTTTCCTTTTTAATAAATTTGTTAAAGTTTCTGAAATTCTGTTTTTTTCTTTGACATTATGTAGTATTGAGTGTAGATGAGAAGTAAATCATTAATTTTAATGAAATGTGGGGTCTGAGTATTTTCTGATTGCACCGCAAAACCACGGCCTGCCAGTGCAAAACAGTTAGAAAGCTGAAATCGATATGAGAGCTGAACTGCCCTAGCACTGTCTAAACTGCTTGTAGGTGTTGAGTATGAGAATTTGTCCTTTGTGCACTCATTTACAGCTTCTACTGATCATTACCAATACTAATTCTTGATCAATCAATTCAATGTTTCATCTATAAAACATCAGAAAAACAGCAAAAAAAGAGAGCAAATTTAACTTTTTCAATGCAACATTTTCAAGCCGAAGGTGATATCTTCAAATTGCTCAAAACCTAAATACGATCAGTTTATGATCATGTAAGACAAGGAAAAGAACCATCAAAGATTGCACTTTTTGCTTAAAAATGGACTTAATGCTTACGTGAATATTAAAACTGTTTTCTAAATGAACAGATTAATCCAGCTACTTGCCCCACCTTCAAGTTGAGATGGTTCAGAAAAATGTATAAATGACGTGTCTGACAATCAGCAGTAAGCTTGATGAATACAGAAGCCTTGACTAGTTTGTTCTCCAGACAGAAAAAGTCTACCATCAAACATTTGTCATGTCACTGTGGGCTAAAAAAGCTTTAAGGGCCAGTTTCAACATGGACTGCGCTCAAGCCTTGTCCTGGCTTAACATAGTGTTCTTTAAAATATGAAGTCAGAACTGCTGTATGTTACGGGAAGGAGGAAAAAATGTGGTAAAAATAGGGAAAGAAAGACAAAGAAATTAAGTCTCATCTAAGTATGTTTGCTGTGTCCCACTCATGAAAATCCTCAGCTGCATCACTCACTCTTCTCTCTCTCTTCACCTTTTGTGATGTGGCTTACAGGCTGACTAACATATGTAGACCAAAGGCGAACCTTTGAATCCGCAACTCCAATGTATATATAGTTCTTTTGGTCTGCATAAACTCAATCTGCCAGGTGATTAAACCCGAATGAGAATACACATGTCAAAGGGGCTTTAAGCATACAAAGCAAAAAGAGCATGTAAAGTACTCCTTTCACTAGTTTGGCTTATTGTGAAAGACCTGAGCAATAACCAGGCATATCCGTCCACTTTTGTGTAACATCACTGTTTGAAGAGTGAACAAAATAAAATATGCTGCTTGTAATCTCTCTATTCAGTAATCAAGAGGAATGACCTACTCTGCTCACCCACAGTCTACAGTGATTCCTGTAAGCATTTTGTTTGATAGGATACACCAAATCCCCTCATGGGAGGGTGTTTTTGTGAAGAGATGAGTGATTTTGTGTGTGTGTGTATGTGTTTGTGTCTATACTGTACTCATGCAGCGGTTTGACAGTTTGGATGATCTCTGCGCTGGGATTTGGCAAGCCATGGCTATGGTTCTTCACTCATCACCCTCCAGTGTGTGAGTGTGTGTAACTCAATGCCTCTAATCTAGCTGGCTGCTCAAAGGATTAGGAACTTCACTATTCTCAATGGGAGCATGCTGGAGCTAGTCGCCTTTAAGTGTGAGTGTGTATGGAGAATACGGCGCATCTATTAAAGAACTCTTGAGCGAAGACAATAATAAGAATCTGTACAGACCCATTCAAATGCCAGAGGAAAAAGCATTAAACGCACTTGTCACAACAAATTTGGCGTTTTGAGTCTTTGATAAATCCGTTTTCAAAAAGCAAAGCCGACTGATTTCGCTGTGAAGAATGTAATGAGCTGCAGTGGCAGGACACTTATGTCTTCAAATGCACGTTTGATGTGGTTCGCTCTAAATAGATGAGGTATCTATAAGCACATTTCAGTAATGTTTGAACAAAGGCCGATAAGAGTAAGAATATTTGTGAATTTTTTGACTCATTTTTTATCTTTCGGTTCACGATATAATTCAAAATCGATATTTGAGCGAAAATTGACTCGATTCAATAAAAATGCTACTAGTTTTAGCTGCGTAGGTTAGTTTTATATGACAAAATATTACCATCTGTCCCAAAACTGCATTTGTACTGTGACTGGCAAAAACATTTTTCCAATAAAATATTGCAGTTACTTCAAATAGTTAAAAATCGTTTTTGTTGATTAACATTATTTAATTATTTAGCTTACCTGCCAGTTATGTTCCATGTTTTAATATAGTAAATCCTTGCTGTATTTGGGAACATTACACTGCAGAACCAGAAAATACCCCTGAATACTGAATGAATTATATCAAGCTAATCCCCAAGAACTGATTAAATAGCAAATGCATCCAAAAGCTTACCTTCATTTAAGATTTGGCAAGTTTGAATTAATTTTCTTCTCCATAGCGTCACAGTTGTGTGTGCTGGTGATTCTGTCTTTTTTGTTTCCTCAATATGGTGTTTTTCACATACACTATTTTTTTTAACTGCAAATTAATTCAGAATTGTAGAAGACAATAATAATGACCCTTAAGTAAATCAACAGCCACCCAACCTTTTAGGACACAGTAATTACACAGTATGAAATACAGTGCTTAGTAACACTAAGCCAACAATGTGACAATCATTGATAGCCAAACAATAAACTAGTAATTTATACATCAACAGTTCTAAATTACACATAGCGTAATAAAAACAGGTTTTCATGGTCACATGCAGCCAGTCAGAACCATGGCATATACAGAGGGACGACATATACCCTAACATACCCAAATACAAATGATGCACAGATGTGCATGACTACAGGATGAGAATAAATGGTGCACTTGGTAAACTGGCAGCACAGGGAGTTTGAGTCTTAACCATGACCTCATCTGTTTAGAGAGAATCGGATGAAGGAAGGGATGGGGGGAAGGGGGTCTGGAAATTGGGGTTGGGGGTCATGGATACCATGTCAGCATGTGTAAATGTGTGCGTCTGTGCATGTTTGTGTGTATTTCAAAAAGTGAAATGAAGCACTTCATCAGCCTTGGCCATCCGGGGGAGAGGGAGGCACGGATCAGTGGTCACCCAGGAGAACACACAACGCCCACCTCAACCTCCCCCACAATCGCTGTCATTTTTCCTCCTCTACCTCCAACCTTTCTGCAAAACACTGGCTTACATTACAACGGTAAATGGTATCAATGGGCGTATCATGTATTATTTGTCCCTCCCCCTTCTACCACATAATAAAGCAATAGTCAAACAATTGCTGAAGTTTTCATTTTAAACAACTTATCCAGATTTTCTTGCTCACATTAAGGTCACACCAAGTCAACATAACTTGTTTAACAAAACTGGAACATTTCAATATTTTGAAGAACTGGAATCATTTCATTAACTCACAACAGTTGTTTTTCTGTTGGTGCCTGGATTCAGCACACACCCAACACAGAGGTCAGAGAGAAGTGGATGAAAAAGGGCTGCATTCACCAATGGGAGTCTTCTGCTTTTGTGCTGGTTATTTCTTGGAGTACATTTTGGTTGATGAACTAGCATTTCTTCTATGATTTATTTTTCTCCAGTTTGGTTAATCAGTTGATACAGATATTCGATAGAAATTTGAAAATAGTTTTATTTCACGACAATGCAGAAACTAAATGATACGTAAAATAAAAAAAAAAAACCACACACCTTGATCTTCTGCTGGATGTGTCTGAGAGCGTCTGCGGTGCCCATGTCTCCATCTTCCTGGATACAAACCACATCCAATTTCATCTTCACAGGTTCCAGCTTCATTTTAGGGTCTGTGCTCATCATCTTATGGACCTCTTTGGTGGTGATCACAATCACCTCTGAAAACACAGTACAAAACAAATATTCATAAGACATTATATATGGTAGATAATAAACAGTAAAAAAGTTCATTTGATGGTTTTGACATTTTAAAAAGTAAAGTACATGGGAAAAAATCATCAGGACCTATTGGATGAAACTAAATCTAGACTCTCGCATCCACAAAGCTGTTAACATTGTATGCAAAAACAAAGATATTACTCCGTGCAAAGATGACCAACAGCAAAGAGACTAGTCGTCATTAGATATCTACAGTTTTTGACTATGGTGCGTCCTAAACCTTAAAATCGAGCTAAGAGCACCACTCTGCTTTTTAATAAAGTAGACAATAACATTACTAGACCACTTTATGAATCGAAAACATTGCAGAGTCCGTCTGGTTTAATTAGCCTTGTCTGCATAAAATGTTTTCTACCAGGCATTTATTCTCTCTAGCTGTGTCAGCCCAGTAAAACCAAATTGCAGGGCTTTGGCTAGCTGGCTGCACACAGTAAACTACTGGCCACACAGGATGATTATGTATAGAAAGCTAGTTTTATTTAGGCTAGTGTGGACCTACAGGATTTTATAACGAACAGCATACTACAACAAATCCCTTTATAAGCCCAGTGTTTCTGGACCCACTACTTTCTGCAGCACAAGAGGCAAAATTCTGGACTGTAAATCTAGACAGGAAATGCACACCTGACAATGGCTGATGGTGTGCTGACAAGCTGGTGAAAGTACGACTAGAAAAAGCAGCACAGTTGTAAATTTAATATGTTTTTACACAGTGAAAGGAGCAACTTAATGTTGCTGGAGGCAATTTGCAAGCGTATTCGCTATGCACTCACAATGGGTAGAATAAAGACTTACAGTTGGTCTTGTTATTCAAATGTAACAGCTTTGGTATAGGTGTACTACAGTACCTGTTTCCTTTTTATATCAGTTTGTTTAAAAACAGCTGATAACCTTAACTCATTTTAAACCCCATCAACTTAAGTCCAAATTTTGTAGTATCTCTTTTAGTACAACACTGGGAGCTGGCCAACAACTGCTTGTGTTTCAAACATGCACAGGCAAGTCGAGGAAATGTGACCTAACTGTAATTTATCCATGAGTACAGATATTATTTACAATATGGTTGTCTATGTTGTCTTGATACTAACTTAAAAAAAAAAAAAAAAAAAAAACTTAGTTTGAGTGGGAGATGATCTTTTCTGCTTCAAGCTTCTCTTTCCACATTACTTTTAAAACAATGTTTGCACACTCTTTGTTCCAAGTTTTCCACGTGGGCCATATAAACTCACACACGAAGTACTGGCTGTATTTTTGCTTCTTTACATTTTATGTGGAAACTAACCAAGAATGCCAGTGCACTCCTGTAACACTTTCCACTTCTGCCAATTACACTTGGTTTATTCCAGGCCAACTCACCAAGAAATCAGAACTTTTCCCATTTCATGTCATGGATTTTCTGAAAAAATAAAAGTCTTGTAAAAACTTCTATTAAATTCAGGAGACCTTGCAAAATCCTATAGTTCCACTCCAAATACTTTCTTAGCTATGAATTTTTTGAAGTTGAAGTCAAAGTTTGGCCCTCAGAACTACATTCCATCATTTTTGTGATTCTTTGTGTCTTCAAAGCCTCATCAGTCCCTTATTCTTCACTGGATTGGGTGGAAATCTGTACTGAACATCTAAGAAACCCTAAGGATAACTTGTAACATGTATTCATGTAAATAGTTGAATGTTTTACAGTAATCAAATTAATAAAAATAAATAATGTTTTACCCGAACGGACATTCAAAAATGAATATCTCCACTAGTTTTAAATTTCTTAAAAGCAGATTTTAATTCTGTGAAGTATTAATATAGCTGTTATTTGGTTCTGCATTAGAAACTGAGTGCCATAGATCTTGCTATATATAGCTTCAGAGCTAAAGAAAATATGCTTTAAGATATTTTCACAGTGAATTTTTTCCAAGAAGGATTATTGTGATTTCTTTAACACTTTTTTTATGGGAACATGCTAATATTCATTGCAGATATATAAAATATCCAAAGATGTTATTTTACTCCTTGGTTATTTCATAATTTTTTGACATAGGTGTGTTTTACGCTGACTTGCGCTGTCTCTGTGGGATACTTATTGAACCTGTTTTTTCATATATATATATATATATCCTTTTTTTCCTTTCTAAAAGGCCCTACACACTCACTATTCACGTCTTATAGTGAATTAGACCTCTGCTCTGGTGGACAGTGGGTGGAACTATACTAGAAATTACATGGGGTCACTTCAGATGTCCCATCATGAAAGGTACAACAAAACTGAGGGGAGAGTGAGGTTGATGTTAATCAAGTCCACAGTGCACATGCAAACACTGTCCTGAGAGGAGGTCTAATGAGGCAGCATAGATTAAAACACCAGTATAGGTGTGTAAGTCTGGTGTGCTGCAAAATGTTTTAACATCATTCTTAGACATTGGACACACTGAAAACAAGAAAAATACCACTCATAATATTCAGTAGTAGTGGTAGCAGTAATCACGGCGGGACTAGCAGTAACAGGGGTTATAGATGTAGTTGCTATAGTAATATAAGTAGTAGTATAATGAAAAATCCAACTCTCACCTTCAAAGCCAACCCTCTCCAGCAGGTTCAGTGGATACCACATGAGGGGCTTGTTGCCAACAGGCAGCATAGGTTTGGGGGTGTTGTATGTGAGATCAGTCATACGAGAACCCCCGCCAGCCGCCATCAGCACCGCCTGGAGCTCCATGATATCTGCTGGGGACGGCTAAGAGAGTGGGACACACAGACAGAGTAAGAGAGTTAGATTCATGAGTTTGGAGAGGAGCTGTAAAGGGACATAAGGTTACATTATCTGCATATATGGTTTGTAATTATATGCCAGTTTTGATGAAGTGTGGAAGCTCTGACGACACTTATATCATGAGAGGTAAACACTACTGGTAATAACTTGAATGACACTTAGTATGAGCCCATGCTAAATGATACAATGTGTGTGCATTTCACTTCTCTGTGCTGAACAAAAGATCTGAATGACTATAATTAAAAGGATAGGTTCACAGTTTTTTCAAATCTGCCATAAAAAAACAATCAGGTGCCCACACAAACAATCACAACACAAACAGGTTTTGCTTGGTGTTATCATTCTGGCCATTAAAAGATCCCTTCCTCTTGTGCTTTTGATGGAAGTGATGAGGGACAAAATTCTGCTAATATGAGGCTTCAACTGTACAAGTCAGGTGTGTCTCTTCCAAAATGAGTCTTTATGAAATTCTCTCTTTGTGTCACCATCCCTCCACTAACGATAAACAAGAAATTCTGTCCAGGTAAAAAAAAGAGGGAATTTAACACTAAAAAGACTCTGGAAGACAACCCCTTCATTTGCATTGGCAGCGCTCAAGGACAGGATCTGTTGATAGTCAGTATGAACAGAGGGTTAACAAAACAGCAAACAAAGTCTTTCAATGTTCATATGAGCAGCTGACTATTGTTTTAAGACTGACTTGAAAAATAGTGAACCTATCCTTTAAGTATTTTATGAGTAAGTATAAAATATTTGAAGTATTTTGACTGATTTGGGTGACAAAATAATTACAACTTACTTTTTCTCTTTGTGGCACCATTTCATTTTGACCTAATACACTAAAGACACTTAAATGTGCAATCTTTACATTCGTTTCAATCATCCATTGTATGATGTCAATACAGCATGTGCTTATGACAACACATTTCAACGCAGTGCTGCTACCTACAAAGTAACACAGTGTCGCTGCATGTACTCTGTGACAGATTACACTGAGCAGGTGAGACGCACAGACTCACATCAGCCTCTGCAAGCGAGCTCATTTTTGCATAAATGGCACTTAAGCATGAGCCCTTTCGCATTTCTTTGCAAGTTTGGCATGTCATCAACACAGTAACGACGGCTGACGCTTATCTGATACAATAAACTGTCTACTGGCATATGGTCGAGGCATACTGCTAACAGAACCCACAACATGGCATCAACAATAACGTAAATCCATCACGCTGACTCACTCAATGGTTGAAAAAGGAGTGTAAATTTACCTGTCAGAGTCTCCTTGGTCCCTGTCGTTCGGTGCCGCTGAAAATGACAGCGGTGGCAGACGCATGTAACTTAGTTGCTGTCACTGTTGTTAGCACTTGGCTAACGATTAGACCAGAGCAGCAAACGATACCGCTGCGTCAGCGACAGCTCAACGGCGGCCGGACACGTTCCTTGAAAAGCAAACACCCACTGAGAAAAGCGGCAGTGACAGGAGTTAAATTACTTGCCGGACTGTTTAATAGAGCTTATGTGCAAGAAGCTAACAGCTAGCATCGTATGATGACACCTGTGTGCTTTCAGTGAAATACGTCCGTGTGGAAAACGACTTCCTCCGTAATGTGGTTCCTACGGCGGAGAAGGGAAGTGGAGAAAACAGCCACAGGTAGGTGAATGGAAATAACATCACATTATTTATACATGTTCATGGTGATTACTTGCATTTGAAAGTACAGTACGAATTCAGGCACCTTAGTGGAACTTTACACAACATAAAGAAACCGAATATTAGGGCAACACTAAAGAAAACAACGTAATCCGCGGTATATGGTCTAAACCACGAGGAACTCTCATGTAGGAGCTCGCAAAAAAGGAAAAAAATAAAGTAAAATGAAAAAATAGAAATAAAACGTCATTTTGAAAACTGCACTAACAACTAAATACTTCTTGTAAAAATAATTTCTTGCAAGAGTCATCTTTAAATATTACTCAGTTTTTATAGTCACTCCCATGAAGTTATCTTTTTCATTTTTTCATATTGATCAGGGAGAAAAAGAGAGAAGGTCAGAATTGAACACAGTAGAAACAAAAGCAAAACATTCTACAGCATGCTCACTTCAGTGATCATCCCTGCTGACAAAAAAGTATTTAATATTTGTTTTACAGTACATGATATTCAAATACCTTGAACACCATTAGCTCACTTGAAAAATTTGTCTTGCTGGTGACTGACAGCTGAGAACTTACAAGATTCATAGAATAAAATACTTAAATTGTGTGGTATATATCAATTGCTTAAACCTACCATACAAGCTCACATGAAATACAATATTTATGAAATCACAATATAATGTAAAATCTGGATGGCAGCCAGACCAGCAATCACCAACCCAGGGATAATATTACCATAATTATGGCCACCATTACCATCATTACCATGCATTAATAATTGTATGGAAGGTTCATCATCAGATGATGAAACACGAGCATTTAAAAGTTTGATGATGTTAGAGATTAATAATAGTTTGTCACCTTGTTCCCTCTGTTCAGAGGGGAGAAGGTCACACTATTCATATAGAGAATGTAGAGTACACTTAAGGCTGATTAGACCCTTTAAAAAATTCTCTGTTATGGAAAATATTAGACAAATCAGGTAGTTTAACATGAATAATCTTACTAGCCACTGTAACCATGTGTGGTAGTATGTTTCATCACCAAATAATACTAAACCACGATACCATAATTACCATAATAGAAATGTGAATGATTGAAAAGAGTTTAATTTTTTTCACAGTTTTTGTTGTTGCTGATAAAAATGTTTTTCTTTTTTTTTTTGCATGACTTTTTCCTGACAGTTTTGGACTTTTTTTGTTAGTTTCTCTCTGCAACTAAATGACAACCTTAGGAGCCTTAAATACACATGCATTTTCCTTTGACCAGAAGTAATTCCAAGCGTTCACACACACACAAAAAGTGGTGTGAACAGATTAGCGGCCAGAAGCCACCCAGCTACTCCTCCAGACTTCAAGCTTGAAAACTCCCAATTCACAGAGCTGAGACGTAACAGCAAATTGAGCTCGGGGAATGTGGCTTTGGTTTTGTTTGCTCTGGCCAGGAGATGAGCTTGACTGCTCGTTGCTGCTTGCTCGAAACTAAAAGAGCGAGAAAAAGGAGGGAAGGAGGAGGAGAGAGAAAAAAAAAAGAGAGAAAGAGACAAACAAGCCTGTCTGTCTGTTGTTGCCTGAATGCCAGAATAATGAAATAAAATGATAATGCAAGAGGAGGGAAGCCTGGCAGGTTGAAATGTTGAAGGAGGAAGAGGGAGGAAATTAAAATATATGTTAGAGAGACAGGTTCCTGGAAAAAAGGGTAGAAAGTAATGGGTAGAAAGGAACAGAGGTGAGAAAGAAGAGTGATAGCCAGTAGAGGAGTGACTGAAGAGTAGTGAAAAAGAAAGAAGGGAAAAAACATGACAGAGACAGATATTCTTACATACAGGCAGAGAAAGTGAGTGATGACTTCTTGTAAGATGAAACAGCGGACAAGCTTCATGCTCACTTCCTTCAATTTTTGGTCATCCTCGTGTGAAAGCTGATGCTGTTACTTTGAGAGAGTTCAATCATATTAAACACATACTCAACTTCAGTTCTTTCTTATAGCTCAATATGCTTGAACAGGGGATGTAGAAATAACAGCCCCATAGAGATACAGTGCATTCGGAAAGTGGTCTGAACCCTTCAATCTCAGCCGCCTCATTTTTGAGTTGAGTCCTCCTATTGGTAAATTCAGTTGATTGGACATGATTTGGAAAGGCACACACCTGTCTGCACGTACACGTTCTCACATCAGACAATGTATAACCAAGCCATGAGGTGGAAGGAACCGCCTGCAGAGCTCAGAGACAGGATTGTGTTTTGAGGCACAGGTCTGGGGAAGGCTACAAAAAAAAAGAAATCTGCTGCACTGAAAGTTCCCAAGAGCACAGTGGTCTCCATAACTCTTAACTGGAAGGAGTTTGGAGGAGGAGGAAACCAGACATGACACTTAGAATTGGTTGTCCCTCTGGAAGTTTCTTCCATCTCCACTGACTTGTGGATCATCAGCCGGCTTACAGAGTTACTATTTTGGATGCTGAAAATTGTGTACCCACAAAAACTAGATGAAATAATTTACTGTAACTGACAAATATATGATGTATTTAAAAATGAATGAACTCGCAGTAAATTATATTACTTCCATGTAACAGGTTATAGTTTCCAATACGGTCATGCCACAAAAGGCCCTTTATGTTCCTCTGTCTCCCGTCTCCACCCTGCCAGTTTATAAGGTGTTGTCAGTGTGACGGTGGCATCTCTCTCTCTTCATAAAAAGGGGGATCTGGCAAAAAGAAAGCGAAGCTGCAATAAAATTCAACCTAAACCGCTGACACTCACAAGAGATTACTGCTTGGCTGGTTTACCACAGAGCACTGATGTGTGCGAGACATTCCACATAACTAAACAGGGAGAACTTTGCTGCAGTTTACTCGTGTCACTGAAAGCTCACATGACAAGATGCAAACCTGTCTGTGAGTTGCACAAAAGGCTGACTATGGACCATTGTGTCTTTATCCCCCCCAGTCTGATAGACAATGATTTTACATCATCTTGTTCTTCATATGGCACGTTCGTTATGAGAGGGAGCGAGTGAGTGGAGTGTGTGCGTGACGGACAGGGACAGATTGCTATCAAGGTTTCCCTTCTCCCTTTTCTGTGGGAAATTAGGAGAGCAGAAAAAAAGAGCTGAGAATGAGGGTGAGAGACTTCACAGGCAATTGAAAATCCACTGATCCCTTGTATTTTGCATATCGTCAAAGCCTGGCTAATTTGTCAAATAAAGACATCCGTCTAAAAGGATAGGTGGGTTGTGGGGGGAGTGGCGAATGAAAAAAAGATACAAACACAGAATACTAACAGCTCTAAGAGAGAACCAGATGGAGATAGACATGCGAACAGACGTGGAGACAAGTGTGCAGGTCTAGTCACAGAATGACTTGAAACGGAGCCATAAGATTTCCCCTGATTTCCTCCTCCCTCCTTGGCCCTGTTGCTGCATCTTGTAAATCATTCTCAATTCACTGAAACAAGCCAGTTGGATTAGCTCGGTTTAGATCATAAACATTTGCAGCGCAGACCACCCAGGGAGAGAGCAGAGCCAAGGCGCGCGTGTGTGTGTGTGTGTGTACTTGTGTGTGTGTGTCTGTGTCTGTGTGAGAGCGAGCGTGCCTGCATGGGTGTGTATGTATGCGTGAAGCCTCCCTTTGAGTTTAGAGGTGGGCACTGCAACACATACACACCACAGACATACACACATTCACATACACTTATTCTGTGGTTTTGAGTTTGCACCACTTCCAGGGCCAGTGCACTGTGGGGCCCTCACCGCTGCCGTGGAAACCAAAACAGGCCCGTCCGAGATTAACACACTCATACACGCACAAGCCACGGACAAAGATGTCTCACTGCACTGATGCTCAACAATGCTGCTGATATTCAAGTTACTGTACAAACGCATTCCTTTTCAGACGTTCATTCATTCTTTCATTCATTAAATTATCAGCTGATTGACTGATTGATATATGTTTTTAACTGCAGTGAATGGGCTCAGATTTGTTGTTGACTGAGATTCAAAACTATACTTCTCTTATGTAAGATTTTACAAGATTCACGTCATTGTCTTATTGGAGCAAAACGCCAAAACAGAGTATATTTGTTCACCAGCACTTCTCGAAAACAGCTGCAAAACGTTAAGTGTCATCGACCCAGACAACTGCTGTGAAGCATGTTTTCCAGGAACTTTAACAAATAAATGCATTTCTTTGCTCTCTAAAGTTCAACAGTCTGCAACACAAGACATTAAAATTCATTCGTTTTCACTTGCACACAGTTGGAGTAATTCTTCTCTTGTTTCTCTCCACACGCAGGACGGATGTGGGAGCCAAGTTGGTGTCAGAACCAGGTAATATCCGGGCTGGGTTTTGAAGAGCCAGAGTGGGAAAAGCTGGGCAACACCCTACCGCAAGGCGCTGGCACTTTTCTCTGTAAGCTGCTTGTCTCTCTGACTGAGGGTCTTGTCTAACACTTCTAACTGTGCATGTTGTCCATTCACCTGTCTGTCCAGTCTTGGCATTGATTTGTATGTCATATGACTACGTGTTGTATTGGTCTGAAAGACTATTCATGGTTTCTGAGAATTACATTTGAAATAAATGGGAACCGTTTATATTTGAGGACCTCACATTTATGTTTTCAACTGCAGGTTTTCTGAATGGAACGAGGACAAGCTCTTGTCAAAGAGAGCAGCAGCGGCGAGCTCAAAAGGTGGGTCAGGTGTTAGTAATGGTATATTTGCACTCCGTGTTTTATTCAAACAAGGAAGTTGTTGATATACTGTAGGTACTGCAAATGAGTGGGTTGTCTTATGATCAAATTCGTATGGGCTTCTCAGGAGTGTGTGCGTGATGAAGATACTGTATACTAATTCACAGGTATTTTAAGCAGAGACGGACAAATATGGAATAACACGAGAAAGAATATAAGGATGGAGCACAGCAAGAAAAGACAGAAAAGGAAAGCAAAGAAAGATAAAAGTGAGAGAAAGAAATCCCAGCTTAGCTTGACCACACGGTTTCTTTTTTTTTTTAAAGTATATTTTTTTGGGCTTTTGTGCCTTTATTGGACAGGATAGTGGAGAGAGACAGGAAATGGGGAGGCAGAGAGAGGGGGAATGACATGCAGTAAAGGCCGTCCGATGCGGGACTCGAACCGGGGCCAACTGCAGCGAGGACTCTAGCCTCTACACATGGGGCGCCTGCTTAGACCACTACGCCACACGACGCCCCCGATGACCACACGGTTTCAAGAGAAGCTTCCCTGTCTTCTCTGTCTGTCTGTCTGTCTGTGTGTGTGTGCGTGCGTGCGTGTGTGTGTGTGCGTGCGTGTGTGTGTGTGTGTGCACGTGTATGTGTGTGTGTGTGTGTGAGTCTATGTCTGTGTGTGTCTTTCTGCGACCACATTATGTCTGACGGACTGTCCAATGTCTGGGAGGTCCCTCAACCACACAGGGCAAACATGCACTGACACACAGACACGCAGAGGCACACACACACATGGACATGCATAGACACACACACACATGGACATGCATAGACACACACACACACACACACACACACACACACACACACACACACACGCACACGCGCGCGCTCAGGCTTTGTACATATTGATAAATGGATCAATAAGATTCTTACTCTGCTAAATTGTGTCTTTCCTCATTCTGTGTTACCAAGAACTTCAACTTTTGATTGATTTTTGCTGCGGAATTTTGTTTAGATAAAATTATGATTATATTTGGTCTGAAAAAAAAACACAATATAATTTTCTAGGCTGTAACCATAATGCGTAATAACTGAAAAATGCAACAAACTTGATCATAAATTCAAACACTAAATGGAAAAGAAATCTAGACTCCCAAATGCTATCTCTTCTTCTGTAATACCTGTAAGTCCTAAAAGGCCGAAAAGCGCAAATTTAAGATACTTTGGGTAAATCACTCCCCTCATCTTTTGAAATGTTTCATGGGTAAGCAATGACTCAGCAATGGGTTTAGCTCTTTTTTTATATAAACCTGTCCTGTTTTATGGACAACACACCCAAAATATTTGGTCATGTTTGATCTCTTTCTATCTGGTGGCCTACATGTGTAGTTAAACTTTCCTTCTCTTTCAGCAAAAACACTGTGAGCGCACATGCACAAACATAGACACACACACACGAATGCAAGCATGTACACCTACACACACATACACACGCACACACACACACGCACCAAAAAAAAAAAAATCCTCTTTTCAACCGAAATAAATGTTTATAGCATTCCAAACATTTTGTGTGTGAGACAGTATGTGTGGTCCTGTCTGCACCTAGCTTGAGGTTTGAGGTTAAGGTGTTTGTCTGCTGGTGTGTGAGCTGCAGTGTGTGTGTGCATGTCAGTGATGTCTGTGTGTGAGCGTGTGTGTGCAGAGAGAGAGAGAGAGAACACCCATGCTTGCTTATAAAATGTTTGTGTCTTTTAAAAAGAGAGAACGAGATAAAGAATTTAAAAAACAGATCATGCCTGGGGTTATTTATTGGATTCAAACTGTTTAGGAACACTATGACATAGTGCTTAATACAAATGCCGAGGACAGATAACCCAGTAGGCTGATGAAGTTTGGTCGAGCAGGGTGTGATAAATTTAGTGAAATAAAATGTAAAGGGAAAAAAGAAAATCATGCAAAGATGAAAGATGTGGACAGAATAGTTTGAGATATTAAGAAACATTGAGGGACCACAAAACTATATGGTTACAAAAGTAGAATAGAAAAAAGCCACAATACTTCAAACTGCCTGATAAAGAAGAAATTTGTATTCTAAACCTGTTTGCATAAGGGTTATACTACCTATATACTCATATGTGAAATGGATTGCTTTAATGATGCCTGAGGCCAAACATCACAAAAATTTAAATGCTGTATGGAATTTGGGCAATACTTGTACATCCTGTATGTGCCAAATTTTAAAATATTCTGGCCTTCAGCAACTGTGTTTTGATATCTTTCAGTGATGGGAGTCTAGACATGCCGAATTTGATGATCGGATCAAAGGTTTCTCGGAACCTGCTGAAGAAAGCCACGGATACAGCCAAACACTTTGCAGTGCCAAAGTAAGTGAACCTTTTATAACGTTTTTAGTCACAGTGTGGTTCATTTTGTGGTAAACACATACACAACGTCCTGCTGTCGTAAATAGTCACACCACAGCACACCACATACATATTAGTCTGACACTGAAAATAGTTCCCAAGAAATACACTATTTACTCCAGTTTGAGTAATGTTTTCTAAAAACTCCAGTACCCAGCTGTTTTAGGAAATTACTTAGCTGTTTTTTTTTTTTTTTTTAAATGTGACAAAATAACAGGAAGGTGAGGATTTCATTTTCAGTATGGGCCTGGATGCTGCAGGCAGGGTAGAATGTAAATGGTATTTGAGTTTAGAAAATAACATATTACGGGATTAGTTATCAGGCTTTTCAAATTAAGAGTCTCATAAAAATGCATGTAAATTGTGGTATTATTAATACACTAACACCACTTTCCTTACCTGATACTTTATGAGAGATGGGTATCATATTTGTGTCTGTCCTTTACTGCCTTATCTTTGACTCTTGTTCAATAGTGTGTTTTTAGGACAATACTGTAAATATGTACTATATATGATAATATGCATTTAATTATATTATTGATTGGAAAAAGGTGCAGAGGAGTTTGCAGTGTTTTTACAGTGGGTAGCGTTTGTCGGTCTTCCTCTCAGGCTTCAGGTATATCCTCCAATAATCAGAGGGCCTGTGAAGCAAAACACAGGGATAAAGAAAAAAGGCAGTAAATCACTCTTTGTTCCTTGTAAAGCTGATCACACGGGAGTACTTGAAAGCAACCGATGAACACATCAAAATGTTTATCACCTCCTCTTTCCTGTTCTCTGAGCTTTGGCAGCAGATTTTGAAAACTGCGGGAGATGTACAGTATGAAGCGCAGATGAATGTGTTTGTCTGAGTATATGAGCAATGGACTAACAAGTCCATGGTGTAGTGGTCATCTCACCCAGTGCATTCTGGGTGATGGTGTATTCCCCATCAATTTTTATCTAACACGCTGAAACTGAAGCAATAAATATGTTAAATACATTTACAGCATGCATGAACCCAAAGACTAAGGCACTGACCGAGTCTTTTTTTTGTTCTTGCATATAACACGGACTCATGCCGTAAAACAATAATAACCCAGACTCAATAACAGTAAAGCCATTCAGTAACAAATAGCACACCATGCCTTTTTAGTGTTTTACAAATCTCTGTGTTATTTCCCCAAAGGACTGTAATGCCAGGCACTATAAAATACGTGGAAACTGTTGTTTGCATTTAGAGACTATTATTCACGTAAATAGCACAACACACACACACACACACACACACACACACACACACACACACACACACACACACACACACACATATGAGGGCATTTTAACACAGGACACACAAATGATGGTACAAATGATATACCACCGGTACCACTCTGATTTCCTTGTTTTTTCCGAATATTTTTTATTGAGCCAATTTATAATTATAAAATAACATCTGCGTACATTCACAGATGTAAAACAAAATAAAGGAATAAATCATTAAATTAAAAGCAACATAAAGTACCTCCTCCTTTAGTCTTCCTTATCCTCTTTAACCTCTCCTGAGGCCCATGTCTCATTTACTCATTAAAAAAAATGAAACAGACTATAATTATAGGTAACAACTCACAAACTTCAGTGCTCAAGGTGTGATATGAGTTGTTGCCAAATCGTATTGTGGGAGTCTGCCCTTTGAGACGTACAGTGCGTCATCCTTTCCGAATGTAATGTACTGGTTAGATCATCCACATTTTGGAGGTAGGAACCACTGTTTCTTTCCATGACAGTAGTATATGTGACATTCATTTTGCTGTAATGAGGCAGTAAGAGAGGATTTGTTGTTGAGTTGTGGTGAGTCTTCTTAATGCTTCAGATACTTCTAGAATAATTCATTCTGGTTCCAGTGGAGTTTTAATAATCCCTGAAATGCTGTGGAAGATATCAGACCAAAAAGATGCAACTTTGCCGCATAATATGAAGCCATGAGAAAGTGGTGTCTCTTTCTGCTTTGGAGTAATGGAATCAATGTAGTATTTTAAATGGTATTAGCCGTAGCAGTGTCCTGCATCGTTTGAGCGTTTATTTATGTGTTCAAGACTTCACACCTGATTTCCTCCTGTTTTGTAATAGCAGGTTTGCTTTATGCTATGAATTACTTTGGCTAATATAAAAGTGTTCATCTTCAGAATTTCAGCATTGTCCAGTGTCAATGCCTGTAGAGAACTGTATTTATAAGTGTCTTTCACCTTATATTCATCTGTGGCCGAAAGACGTGTGATTCTAAATCCTCTCTGTTTTTAACCTTGCATAGCTCTATGGATGGCAGTATCGGCCAGTCTGTCAGTTGGTTTGTCCGCCACTTTGGTTCAGACTGAGATATATAAACCCCTCTGACTTTTTCTCTAGCATCATGATCATCATGTTGAAATTACAGTTTGTCCAATACATGTTTCTCACCACATACCTGTGAAACTGATGACATTATCATCAGCCTCAGTTGTACTTTGTGGTTGACGCCCATTAGCAAATGTTAGCATGCTAACACGCTAAAGTGGCAAACATGGCAAACATTGTACAGTATGTACTCTACATCAACATATTAGGATTGTCGCTGCGAGCATGTTACAATGCTGACGTTCACATTTAGCTCAAAGCACTTGTATGTGCGTAAATGTGTGTGTCTTAAACAGAGTGAGAGATGGGAGGAAAGAACAACAGCTTAAGGGAAAAATCTTGTGAAAAATACTATCATTTTGTGAAGGAGGCTGACTATCATTTCAAGGGGTTCTGTATCAAAAAGAAGATGGATGCACAGACACACACACACACACACATGCAGATGAATGTGTTTGCTCCAGATGTTGAGAGTATTTTGTTTCAGGGAAGGTAGTGCAGCCTCACATCGGAGAGATAATAAATCACAACCCCTGGACAGCAGTGAAGACACTTTTAGAGGCCTTCATAAACCCACCGCATTCACTTTGTTCACATATGGCAGTATTCACAGATGCTGTTTGGAATGACATTCGTATACAGAGGGTAGTCGGACAAGAGTAGTACACAGGGCCAATTAATTTCAAAGCTACTCGTCAAATTTTATATTCTGCTCCGGAGGAGAGTATGAAACGGAAATGTTGCGCTACATAAAATAAAAGATGCTCGGTCTGTTTCTAAAGGTCATGACTTGATCGGATATACAGCGTGGTCCAAAAGTCTGAGACCACTTTTGGGAAAGTGGACTCCTCTTACTATGGTCCTTAACCCACACTGGACCATCCAACATCACAGGTGACACACTAAAGCTAAAATATTTCACCCTGATATTAGCCTATAGACATGACTACATGACTAGGGTATAGCCTCAGACCTTCATTCATGTGGGGGATGCAAAATCACCATTCACCATTGTGGTTTTGTGAATGACAGCAGTTTCCTGGTCTTGACCACTAATATAGTTGTTCTTCCTCTCATCTTTATATGGAGCCTTTTTGTGCACAGACGGTGTCATCAATCATGTCTTGAAATTCAGACGCACACACGCGCACACACGCACACGCACACACACACACACACACACACACACACACACACACACACACACACACACACACACACACACACAAACATCCTATGTTGTAAAGTCCTCAAAGTATGATAGAATCAGAGGATGAAAAGAAATGCTAAACTTATATAGCCATTTCAGTGTGTTTTAAAGGAATAGGCGATCATTTGTAACAGGTGAATCATTCTATATGATGATGCTTAGCACTCCAATAAGTAAGTCTGATTAAAGCTTATAAAAAATGGAAGATCTATTTCACTACTGATAAACTCAACATATCAGTTATCAAATAAAATGAAGATTACTTTCACAATTTTGCCTCCATCTGACTTGATTGGATTGTGTTCTTTCTTTCTTTCTTTCTTTCTTTCTTTCTTTCTTTCTTTCTTTCTTTCTTTCTTTCTTTCTTTCTCTTACCAACCCTCAATTTGTTTTAGGAGGCCTTTAATCATATAAACATTTTCAGAGAACATTGAATGAAACAAGAAATCGGTGATCCATTTAGTGTTGCAGTTAAAAAATGTGGACATAAAACTCTGCTGTTGGCCCCTGAACACTTTCTGCCTCCACTTGAGCCAGTGAATGAGCACCATCTGCTGGTCTGCTGGACGTATTGCTGTTAACCTAGTGGTCCATTAAAAGACAAAAAAAAACAAAATACATAATTGTAATGGACAAAATAACTTTTGTTGACTTACATAATATCACTGCAAGATGAAATGGTTCCATTAGGCTTTTGTCACATGACTGCCATCGAGCAAACACCCTGTTCTTGCATATCAAATCAGTCTCTATCAGGACATTTCAGCCACCTTGCAAGCATTACAGTACAGTTTTTTTTTATGTCCATATTACATATGGACCTCTGGCTGCAGCAGTCTCTCCTTTGCATTCCCAGCTTTCATTGTGCACCGTGTGAAGAGTTGATAAAACTCAGTCTTTCCGTCGTCCACCAGTTTTTAACCATAATTCCTTAGCTTCAGTTGAACTGCCCAAAAATGTCATCTCTCTTGACTTGAATTCACAGAATCCCTCTGTTACTTGTAGCATGGATGTTTGAGCAGGGCTACAGCGAGCAAACTTGTTGCTTTTAATTATTGAAAGTGCGTGCTGTCTGCTCTGAGGGGGATATTCTCTGGACATGATGTGACTGACCTTGTTGCTTTCAACCCTATTCACACTGCTGCCTTGCTTCACTGGTGGATGTCACAGTGTCACCCACTGGGATGAGGGAGGGAGGCTGGGATGAGAGAGAGAGAGAGCTGCACTGGATGCTACTTACAAGTTCTGCATTTATACACACACACAAACACAATGCCTCTCCCCCCAAACACATACACACATGCACAGCAAGTCACAGCATCCTCACGTAGATCCCTGGCAAAGCCAAAGCGATGCAACTGCTACTCCATTGTCAAGCCCCTTAACTCCCTCCCTCCTTCTCCCACTCTTTCTCCTCACCCCCTCCACCACCAATTTCTACCCCAGTCCCTGCAAGCTGGCCCCGCTCTTTTCTCCTGGTTGTCATGGAGACGGCTAACAAAGCCATCACTTTTACCAATTTCCTCAGAGACAGGTGCTGGCACAATGACTGCTTCCTCACTGGCTGAAAGGGGAAGGGGCAAGAGGGGTCCATGGGAACTCCAGGCGGACACTCTGAGGGCTGTCCAAGTGTCCTCCTCCCCGGGCTCTGCCGAGAAAAGAAGGCTAATTTGTTGTCCCTGTTTTCCCAGGGAGGGGGGATGCAGGAGGAAGGAGGAAGGAGGAGGGGGGGGAGCAACAGGCTGGGGGCGGAAGGAGGGCGAGCAAGTAAGAGACAACGAAGGCAGAAAGAGAGAGAGGATATGCATAGGGGTGTCCACCAGTTTTCAAAACAGACCGCCTAATATCAGTCTCCTCTCGCTCGCTCCTGCCAATGGGTGGCAAGGTTCTTCTTTCTCCCCTTATTCCGTCATCTCCTCTCGCTTCTCCTGTTCTCCTGCTACAACTCTTAGGGGCCGGAAACAATACCGAGTCATGGCCTCCTGACTGCAAGATGTTTCAATTTAGCTTTCAGCAAGCGTTCACTTCCCTCTTTGTGTGGTGCCTTGCCTCTGTGTTGTGTGTGTGTGTGTGTGTGTGTGTGTGTGTGTGTGTGTGTGTGTGTGTGTGTGTCTATCTGGATTGTAATGTTTAGTCAGAAATAAGCAGAGCATAAAAACTTTTTTCCAATTTCTGTATTTGTGTTTTCTCTTATCATATGTGTATGACCAAAAACAACAAACTTTTCCCATGACTGAATGTTTTTTCTTAAAGTTTACATTTGTTTGTTAATGGCAATAGGTTTCCGTGCATTGTTCCAACTGACACCCCTGGGTGTAATCGTATATATGAGGGAACAGCCATTCAACCATGGAACCATGTGTATGTTATTGCACAACCTTCGGTCCTTACCTTCGGTCTATATTCTAGCGTGTTAACGCAACAGGAGTGCAACATCTTTTTGTTATTAATCAACTATAGTTGCCCCTTTGAAATGATACATTAGCCTCAGTTTTGGCCCAACGTCAAACACCATAATCACTAAATGAAATATGTAGATTTTGTTTTGCTGGAGGCTTTAGCATCTCTACTTGATAAGCTGATGTTTTCTTTAAGTCATTGTTTACTGGCCTCTTTCAGAGCTTGGCTGACACTCTGAAAGAGGGGCTGTCTGTTGGCACAGCTACAAAGTATTTATTGCCCTGCTAAGGAGAGAAGCCATGGTCTTTCAGTTTGAGGGAGGTGTATGTGTGTGTCTGTACATGTGTGTCTGCTTATAAAGTGTAGTGTTTATGCATGTGTGTGTGGGAGCTCTTGTTTGAATAGACCATACAAGCGGTTTTGTTGGTGGCACAAAACTTTTTGAGGTAACTTGTAAAGCACTTACCTTCTGTAAAGGACATGCCATTCAGCTGCAAAAGACCCTAAAGGCTGTTGTTTTGGGACTGTGTGTGTGTGTGTGGGTGTGTGTGTGAGTGAGTGTAATATGAATAAGATGAATGGTGGAATGAATTGAAAGACTGATTATGGTTCTGACGTTCTGATTGGTGAAAACGGCATAAAAATTTGAAAATTGATTTGAAATCTATTATTTGATATAAAAAGTTTCAGTATGAAAGATAATTGAATATACATAGGTGGTTAATCCTCATGTTTTATTTCTATTATGATAATCAATCACAAAGTAATGAAAAAATGATTATATAACAACTCTATAAGTGACGCTAAATGGACATCTGACATTTTTACCTACTAAAACTTAATTTCCCTCATATACAGTATATCTTGGTCTCATGGTTGTTCTTGTATGTTCGCATTTATCTCCCTTGTAAGAACTTAAAACATTTGTGACCCTTCTCTTCATGTTACACTGTATAATTAATTGTCTCAGCTTCAAAACTTTATTATTGTCAGGGTTTAAGTTCTTGTTTGTAGAAAAATTAATCAATCCCAGTGAAAAATGGCTCAGTCTGTGTGTTGCATTCACCTCATTCATTCTCTGAGTCACCTATGTTTGCACAGTGCACGTTGCTGTCTGCCACAGTGTCTTTTCTTAAACTACCACTGGGGGTCGCCACAAGCTGACTTTTTCAAAACCTTTCATAAAGTGGTTTAAATCCTGCCATTGAAAACATTTCCTCACCTGCATTCATCACTTCCTCTCTGTGTCATTACATCTGTGGGCCCCTTTTTTTCTTTTTAAGATCTTTTACAAATATGTTTTTTTATTACCAAAGTTTTGTGTATTCTAAAGATGATGACACATTTTCAGTTTACATCTCGGTTGTGATAACACACATCAGCTGACCTGCAAGAGATTTCTCAGCTGTCAGGGAAATCCTAACGTGTCACGCTCAGATCTATGTTTAGCATCTAGTTACTACCTTCACTGTGACATGAGGAGTGCCAGTGCCGGGAAGATGAGTGAAACACGAGCCATTAGTTCCCCCAACAGGGACGACACAGGCTTGTCCTTTGTCACAATTCAACTTTCTACCGTCAGGATAACTTTATTCATATACATTTTTTTTTTTTTTTTAAATTGTGAAACTAGAATAACAAGAATTAAAGCAAGGTGATGAAATTGAAATAAAGAAATTATGATTGAAAGGTTAAAAACAAACTGAATCTATTAGAGGGGATTGCTCTGATAAAAGTGAGTTTTAAGAATCGTATACTTGTGAACCTGAAATCGCCATGACCTGAAAAGACCTGATAACCTCTAGTAATCACTGCAACATCACTTCCATGATGTCTGTCACTCTTTTTTTAAACTTTTTTTTTTGCATCTCGTTGCCAGGAAGGTTGGTTTGTTGGCAGGTTGTGCAACAGTCATGTGTCACAAATCTGTTGAGCTGTCACTTCCCTTAATAAGCTCATCTGTGGGAGGGTTGTCACTGATATTATCACAGCGTATGCTTTAATTAGACCTGGAATGCCTTTTCCTCTCTACAGGTTGTAGTTGCCATTGCTACAGACTAACCAAACAGTCGGCATGACTGGAAATTGTCAGTGATATTGAGGCTAACCCTCATTTTGAAATGGTCTAATGATAAGAACGAGTCTTACAAATGACATTTTAAACTTTTAATCAGTTCAGATGTGACATTTCAATTTTGTCCAGTAGATATCAGTAAAACACCAATATAGAAATGTCTCACTGCACTGCATGTGCCCCACAGCAGATGTTAGACGTGGTTAACATTTTGTATTTCCCAATCGTCACTATTCGAGTCAATACATTCATGTCACATGAATGCTAACGTGACACATTTTGAGTAACAACATTCCAGGTTGTTGTATTATGAACCTGAGGTACTTTCATGCATTGGGAATCATAAACATCGTGCTTGATGAAGACATTGTCCTTTGTGTGACTTATTCTAAATTCAAAGTAAAATATCCACCAGTTAGTTGTGCTGTACATGTAAAATATAAGCTATCCTTTGTTAGCCTGTACACTTCAAAAACCATAAACATTCTTGCTGTGACGGTACATCCAAAACCTGCTGTGAATCGGGTGCAAACTTGAGAGTGAAAGAAAAATAATTTTTTTTTTTTCAAAATGTGAATGAAACTCCCTCTAACCACATTAAGAAGTCATTTCCACTGTCAACTCAGAGAATTCAGGTCAAGCTGCTTTTCCCTTCTAAACATTAATTTAATGATGACTGATCGGAGACATCATTAAAATAAAAGCGATGCATACTATTTTATGTTCCAGCCACGAGTTTATATTGGTTATTATGTTCTCTCATGTAAATCCCACGCTGTAAAATGCTGCACAGCAGGAAAACACAGGGGAAACTAACACACACTTTGTGTCTGATCTATTTTCAAAGGAACTGCTTCTGGCTTTTTCTGTTCATCATGTAAATGTTGACTACCCATGCTCTTTAGAACAACATGTTGTTTTCATCCATTAGGGGGAGGCATTGTGCAAGCCATTTCCCTGTCTGTTCAAGTATCCTTTGTGAGTGCAGCTGTGCTGCTTGACCTCCGCCATCTATCTTCTCCTTTCAGCATCACTCCTTCCTCCATTGAATTGTTTATTCGCTTTCCAAATGGGCACAGTGAGGTGGCAGACCACAGTGAGGTGGTCTGATCTTGGTCTTCATCCAGGACAATGCAGTGATGCATCTGTGTGCAAAGCCTGGTTCTTTTGGCTGGTTTATATCCTGAGCTCCTCTGCAGCTCCTGCTCCAAAAATATGTTTTTATTCGCTCCAGTGGTCCAGAACCTAAAGGGACCAAACAGTGTCAGCGATGACCAGCTGAGACAATCTACTGTAAGCTGTTGTTGATAGGCCCTGATTCAGCTGCGGAACAACCAGCACTGAAACATGTACGTCTTCACATCAATAGTTACTATACCATGTTGTTCCCTGTGCTTTCTCTTCATGTGTTTTAATGAGAGTCTAATGAATGTTGCTGGTGTAACTGGCCTACATACACAGTTTGCCTTGCTTGCTTAATCACTCGCAGGAAATTAATATTCAACAGTTCACTGTTTTTCGCTGACTGACCTGACGAACAATAAAAGCCTCCAAACACAGATAAAGCTCCTTCCTTATGCAGATGTTGATTGTCAAATACAAAAAGATTATTAGATGATTTTACATGATATTGTAGATGACATCTATATTCGCTCCGGAGGTCTTCCAGTATTGTGTGGAGCATAGTACAACAATCATAATAATGCATGATGTAAAGCAGGTGGAGAGGGATATACAGAACAGACACTAAGTGCAGATTTTCTGCATATGTACATAATGTTCACGGTTGTGAGAAAAGAAGATTATCATAGTAATATCAACGTCTCCTCTTGTGCTTTCATCATGACATAAGATCCACTTACGTGAGCTGCATGTTCTCTCCCCGTTTTGCTTTGGAGGGTCACACACACTGGTGCGCATTTGGACTCGGGGCAGAGCAAATGCAGAGCCGCTTTACTTGTGTCATTACTGTAATAACCCGTCTCCTTCCTTTCCTCTGACCCTGCAGAGTGATTCATAGACGCAGACAGTGCAAAGCTAAAATAGCAGCATTCAGTCAGTCACCCCACTCTGGAGATTATCTGGCTGTTGCCCTGCAGGACAAGGAAGAAGTGTGCACATGGATACACACACACACACACACACACACACACACACACACACACACACACACACAGAGTCTTTCTTTCTTAGCTGATAGAGTGTATGCAAAATGAGTGACTCTGTCACACATGCATTTGGCTCATTCTTTTAAAAATATGGCAGCCTCAAGTTTATTACTAATATCAACAAATCATCAACCTATTACTGGATATTTGTTTGAAGATTGAAAATGCCTGAAGTTCGGAATGGCAGCAGTTCTGTTTGCGGTAAATTGGCAGTTTGGTAAAGTCCAGATGTGTTTACACCTGCTGGTTAAGGAGCAGACCTACTGTGCCGTGCGGTGATGTAATCAACTGATGCATTAATCTGTTTCCCATCCTCCTTAATGTGGACTTTTGAACGTCAAATTTGCCTTTTCCTCTTTGCTCTTTAATCTATTCATATTCTGCGTCAATGTCCTACTTTTAGTTATGCATTGTTCTATTCTGGTAACATACACAGCAGGCAAGGGATTCACACACAGGCAAGCTATAAAACACACTCACAGATCTGTCTCAGTACTTGCTCAGACTAAGTGCTGCAGATGTTTTTGGCAAAAAATAGTAAAAGGGGGAGAAACAAACACTTTGTTTATTTCTGAAGAAGATTTTCTTCACAGGTGTTTGTGTACAGAGCTATGGACAGTTTGTTTTCAGGTTACCAAGAAAGAACTGTAAGTTGGCTGTAGCGTTACTTCCCTGTTTGCAGTGTCATGTGTAGGACATGCAAGAGATGGAGTCATGAACTGAGTACAGAGTGCTACGTGGAATAGAAGTGACAGGGGGATGGAGGACCAATGAGTCACAACAACCAATTGATCAAATAATTTTAGCTTCTTTATATCATCTTTCATCTGTTGCGGAAAAATTATGTTGGCAGTCACACATCAAATCTTCAGGTTAGATCCCAGACCTATTTTCAGGGAAACCAATTCATAAAAAAAGACAGAAAAACCTTGTAATCTAATACCCATTAGGCTACAGGCAAAAACATATAATGCATTGAAAAGAAAAGTCAAAGGATTTCAGATGACAATGAAGAGTGAGACCATAATATTACACAGTTATTACGGGGCAAGGACAACGAACACACTTCCATGATGTGAATATTTGCACTTGAACTTGGGTTTCTGTCAAAAATTTGTTTAAGAGCACAAGTTGCGTTTTGTCTATAACCGCAGTCTCATATAACTTGATAGTTTATTGTTTGCATTGAAACCAGCATCCATTATGAACTCAGTTATGGCTTGGATTAGTCATTGTTAATCAATCAAGGAATTAAAAATGCTACTTTACATTTAGTAGGACACATAAGCATTATTTCCAGCATATAAAGGGACAAACTTCCAGTGTTTCTTCGAGTGTGAGCGGATCATTCAGTGCCCAGACATTTGTATGTTTATGTTTATGTCTTTGATATTACCAGGAAGTGTTGTGCTTAACAACAATAACGCTTTATAGTTCTAATTTTAGATTTCAGTTACATCTGAACCTTGGCTATCTAACTTCTCTTATAAAGCAGCTCACTTCTTTAAAGGATTACTTTCTGCCATGTTTCTTTTTTACTCTATGGTCTCAATTCTGTACAACATAATCATGTCTCACATGTAACATAAGAAATAAGCACAAATAAATAACCAATATAAAAACAAACTGACAAATACTGATTTATGTAACAACACTGACATAATATCAATCTCTGTTTAGTCTGCCTCAACAGGATGCAGGAGATGCTGGTGTAGAGACGAGTACAAAAGCAAACAGGAAGTCAGTGCTGTGTTGTCTGGAAATTTCAGAGAATTACACAGCTTTATGGTTTTCTCCAGGTCGTCTTCTACTGCTGTTTGTCTTCTGTCAGTCAGCAGAGTCTTCATTTGCATATACGCATGTTATGTTCCTCATCATTTTTTCTTTGTTCTTAATAATTGCTGTGACTGTTATTGCTGCTTTGGACTCATTGCATTGATTGATAACCATCTATTCTAAGCTGTACCTTACATCTTCCAACATTGCCCTTGCATTCTATGTAGTGGTGCTTTTCTGTGCAAGGTCGGCCCTGTTGTATTAAATGTCTTGACACAAAAACACTCCCAATCTCACTTGCTATCTCTGTAACACACACACACACACACACACACACACACACACACACACACACACACACACACACACACACAATCACACCGCAGTTTTCTTAGATTAACTCTGTCAGCCGGTTGTGCTCCAGCATACTCTCTCTTCTATTACCCAGCGACTGCAGCACTGTGAAAGGAACAGAGTGTCTATATCCGTGTCTGTGAACTGTTCATATGTGTGCATGTGTATGAGCTTATGTGCTGTATATGTGCCTCTAGAACAATATAATGTTGCAACCCAACCCCCCTTCACTGCCACAGTGAATTAGTGCCTCACAAAAGCTGCAGATTTGGTCTGCCTACGTAAGAACTATTGCTTGTTATTTACTTATTGTACGGTTACAACATCTCAAGTCTGGTGCTTGAATACATTACTGCCAAATCCTGTATTGGATAACATTTGTAGATTTCTGGGAAATTGTTACAGTGGTAGAGGAAGTAGAAAGAGGCTACGTCCTCTCATGCTTATCTTAGCTTACCAGTTAAATATATAGTAGCTACAGCAAGCAGTGATTTTGTCAGACGCCTTTATACAATTGTATTAAAAGCCTTCTTATAATACTCTGGGGATAGTTAAGTCTGCCAATGTGACAGAATTTTTGTTCGTAGAAAAATCCTGCTTTCACAATGCACCATCTGTTTTTGTTTTCAGTTTTTGAATACATGCATTCTGTTCATATTTTGCATGACATTTAAATGTCGGTTGACAGCTGAACTCACTGTAGCACATGCAGTATCATGCTTAATTTTAAAAACATGGCGCTCAGAAGTTGGCTGTTGCCAACTCTGAAATGTTACAGGTGCCTCCCACCAAGTTCACTAGTTATGATTGACTCATGGCCAACAAGCCTGAAGACAACACCAGTGTTTGCTTTTCTCTTCAGCTTTGGTCACAATGGTCGACGAAGCAGATGTCATAGTTTGGCAGTTGCATGTTGGATATTTAAATCTGAATGATTCTATGCTTCAGCTTTGTCTTCCTTAAAATGCCACTGATGGTGTTCTGCACTGAACACTCAGATACCCATATAGGGAAACTAATCCTTCCAGCACTAGAGCACGTTGCTTGAAAAAAACTCTCTTAAATCTTCCAACTCTTCCTGAACTCCAACTGGGGAAAACTGGGCCATATAGAGTACAAAGTAGTTTTCCCTGTTGGCCAGTGGTGAGAGGAAAAGTTCCTGTATGAAAGAATGGGTGGGAAGTATGAACCTCAGATTTATTGGCTGCATTTTGTACTTTGTTAACAAGAAATTTAGCTACTGTTGGTTTTTAAAATCAAAACCACTGTATTTGTAGACTGGTGCTTTTGTTTGAAAGTTGCTAAAAAATATTGCACGTCTGAAGATTTCCTCCATTTGTTGCTGTTGTTTAAGCTGCATAGTCAAATATTCAAGGTGTTTTTTTTTTAATTCTACAATGACAAATTATGATTAGAAAACACTGCATCATACAAAGACTGTTAATGATGATGACTCAATGCTTCTTGTGCATGTTGTGTAAGACATGAATGTCTCTGTTGTTCCCTGTTGACAGGTAGCTCAGCTGAGGCGATACAAGGTGACATAATAGGAACTGTAAGAGTCTCTCTATTAGTCCTGTAATGAAAGTGGAGTGTTGTGTATTCACACAACAGCTCTAACACTATACATTCTCTCACGTTTGCTGATACAGAGCATGTGTCCACCCGTACAGAGTGCAAACATACTCAGCAACCTATCATAAAATCTACTGTCAGCAAGTTGAGTGATGGAACACATTCAATTGCAGAGTTGTTTGAGCCCCTGCTGTCAGGCCATACAATGGATAGTTTGATGTCCTCACTTTATGCAGAAGTCCATTAATTTCGATCCTCCTGTGTGCTGCCGCCATTGTCTCAACAATAAAAGAAAGAGGACCACACTGTGAGCAAAGAGAGAGACTCAAATGTGCAGCTTCATTACTGGCCTTTGTATAAACACACACACACACACACACACACACACACACACACACACACACCAAAACACACTTAACTGCAGGATATAATTTTCCTATTGCTGAGACGCAACAACAATTATGTTCTGTTTGTTTATATAATGTATAATGTGCCTTGTACACAGTTTTTGAAAATGCAGGGTTTCCTTTTTTTTCTTTTTTTTTTTCTTTTTTTTTTACAAACTAGCTTGAAAACATGCTGCTTTTTTCTGATTAAAGATTCAGGCCTTATGTTATTGTATTTTTTCAGTACATCTGTGAGAGTAATCATAGCAATTCACTGAAATCAACCCTGGTGTGGATTTATAGGCTGTGCAGGACTCTTACTTTGAATGAGGCCTTTGAGACTGAAATTGTGTGTTTTCCAGTAAGAAAACTATCTTTTTTTCATTTGATCACTGAGTACCTTTGAATTTATCTTATGCTGTTTGAAAAGATTTGTAGAAAGTCAACCCACAGATGAAACTGGTAGACGCTGTGGGTGGTTATAGACATCAGTAACACCTTTGATTAAAAAAAAAAAGGTTAACCAGCAAAGTGGTTGGCTTAGGGACTTATCACATTAGTGCAGAAAAATTTAATCAAATTTAAATTACTCATAACTAAAGATAGTTTTAAAACACATATTTCAAAATGTCATTCTCTATGACTCTTATATGATAGATAAACTCCGATTACATCAACCAGACTTACATTGTGCACTTTGATATCCTTTAATATAATAAAAACAAGGACATATTCAACAAGCACCAACTTTATTCTAAAAATCTCAAAAAGACTAAACTTAACTTTAACCTGCACTCTGACTTTTATGCTTCAGCAAAACCACCACATGGGGACAATCAAAGCAACATCACTAACAAAAAGCAAACAAAAAATCTGTCTGCATGCAGCATCTCTTAAAATCTCTTTTTCTAACATACACAAACACACCTCAAAGTTCACAAGGATGTTTACAGCTCAGATTTGGGCGGTTGCTCTGTTTCCCTTCTAATCTCATTGTGTCTCTACTGGCCTCTGATCTTTGGCATTTTCGACATTCCAGCCATCTGCTGGTCTCTCATTTAGCTGGCAGCACCCCGGCAGCACTAAACTGAACAGACTACAAGCAGCCTCAGCTTTTATTTCTCTGTCTGCCTCTGTCTGTCTCCTCAGTCTGAAAGAAAAGAGTTCTTGTTTAAACCTCCTCTTAATGCCAATGTAATAGCTCTTCCAAAAAAGACACTTTCAGCAACACATTCCATTACGTGCTATGGCATCACCACAGAAAGTGATGAACAGTCATGCGATGAGCACAGTGACATGTCGAAGTGGAGAATTTGTTTCAACCAAAGATGCACTGTGTCACGGACACAAAGAGAAAAGTTTTCTCCAACACGATATTAATCTGAAAGTGAGAACCGGTGGGTGGAGCTCTGATGACGGAGGGGACAACAAATAGTTGAATATCACTTTTAAGGGGTCACTACTACACAAATTAACAAAACAACAAAGGAGTGATGAGCAATGAAATGCTTGTATAATGTCAGATATTTTCCATAGAGAAAGGTTATGTTTCTTTCCTCTCAGACTGGTTAAAGGTGAAAGTCAATGATGTGGCAGAGACAGGATGTTAGAAGGTCACACGGTGGTTCTATCATTTCAGCAATCTCTCCCCGCATCTGCTTTTAAGTCTTCTGTCACTTTCTTTCACATTCATTTACATCACCAATTTTTTCTTTTCACTCTTTTCCCAGGTTTGAAACTGTTAGGGCACTGTCCGGGAAGGGTTAAATTCTTATTTCTCAAAATAAGATGATGGGTTTTAGATTTTAAGTAGCGTGATAATCAGACCGAGAACTATTTTCTTTAACGTTAGTATGATTATATTCACTGTGAAATGTGATTAGAGATCCAGAGGTCTGGAACAAAATATGTAACAAATGATCAGATGACTATGTGTAATATGAAATGGGTCATTCAAAGTCATCACAAAGATTTATTACCCAACTCTGCAGTTCCCCTTTATTATTATTACATACATTTTGCAATGCTGAAATATAATTAAAGATATGGGCAGAGATCCAGGGGGTCTGGGACCAGGCTTGACTTTAAAGCTGCTCTAGACAATATACTGTAGCTTTATGAGCAAGGTCTTTCAGCTCATTGTTTTGGCGCTGGACTTCACTGTTTTTGGTTCACTCTGATTGACCTTAAGTTCCTGCAGGAAGCTGGATTCAGCAGTGTGAGAAACCCTTGGTCTACAACCTGTCCAGCCCCAAACAGCAGACATACAAAGTTAGCAACTAGCTAATGAACACAGTAGAGCATTTAGCTGCTAGCAACTAGCAGATATTTCCCTCAGTAGGTAATACCAATAGCAGAGTGAATATTGCTCTTATATGTTTATTCATCAGGTGGCCAGAGGTTCAATTCCAAACGAATGCTATGTGTTATGATAATGTTTCTCCGTAACTGTTGAATGTGTCAGTAAGGCAGTTTGCTAACATGTTACAGGTGATAATATCTGAGTGGCCAAGTAGCCAATAAAAGAAATCAACAAATGCAGCGTCAAGCTCCAGCCTCACTTTGAAATGTACATTTTTAAAATTCTTAATTTCCTAGAAAACATTTAAACATTGAAAAAGACCCGAATAATGAAAAATAGCTCATATTACACCATAATTTTAGTGTTCAAATGGATAGAAATGACAAAAACATCATTCAGTAACTTGCCAAAGTTTCACATCCATTTACAGATGGTAATAAAAATACATTTATCGGAGACACCTGAATGACAAGTAGTCTCAGTATTTTATTTGGTGATGAATTCTACAAAAGGCTTTCAAAGGTCAGACTTCAGGGGAGTTTTTATACAGCAATATTTGAATAAGTTATGTTTAATAGTGACAGGATTGAGACAACAGACAGACTGACTAAAACAAACACACACATGCATCAAATAGTTCAAACAGTTGCTCAATCCAACCACAGGTGCGTCACACAGGGTATAGTTTGACTTCCTCTGCACTGCAGCCAGCAAACACGCTGCTGTAAATCAAGGTGCTCGTGTTTTTACACATACTGTTGGGGGTGGGTTTTTTTGCATAATTTGACTGAGTGCTTACAGTATGACATGAGTATATTTTATGAAAGAGAAAGTGAGAATGATAAGAGAAGAAGAGTGACAGATAAGGAGAGTGAGCAAAACAAGAAAAAGTGGCACTTTGGGCAAAACAACTCACCTATTTACAAGAAATTAGTTACTTTGATGTGAATTGCGTGAGTGTAAGAGAGAGAGTTGGACAGATAAGGTGGAGGAGGGAGAGGAAGAGAGGGAGGGGAAAGAAAGGGCTGGGATTTCCTTGCCTCTCTCTTCTGCAGTCTAATCAAGGTAATGACGCAGACACAGGAGATGATACCATACACATGTACATACGCAGCAACCACTCACACACACACACACACACAAAAACATAACATGCACAATGCAATGCAATTGCCCCAAAGCGTCACCCAGGATTTCGCATACCGCCCACGGCTGCTTGACTGCAACACTCTCTCTCTCTCTCTTCTGCTTTCTCCTTCCCTCTGGGCAAGTTCCATCACATCTCTCTGTCTGTCTCACTCTTTCTCTATCTGTCATTCCCTCTTTCCTTCGTTCATTTTCTCTCAATCCACTGCTCCTTTTATTCCCTCCTTCAGTCTCCCTCCATCACTGTGTTCATTTATTTTTTATCAGCTCAGCCTGCTGTAAAACCACTTCCGGCAAATGGATTGTGTGTGTGTGTGTGTGTGTGTGTGTGTGTGTGTGTGTGTGTGTGCGCGTGCGCGTGCGTGTGTGTTATTTATTATCCAGGTCCCTTTTTGATCTGAACTGAAAGACTGAAAGATGAAGGATTTTTTTGCAGATGAGAAAACATCTATGATTCTTAATAGGACGTTTGCCATCATGCCTTGATGTCGTGTGAGTTTGTACCATTCTTTAACACTACATCTTTGACCCATGGGCATGCTGATAATTGACCATTCGCTAAACCCTTCCCCTGAACCTCCTTGTCCAATGAAGTGGATCAGCCACTGTGCTGCTGGATAACATTAACAGTAACTAACGCAGGCATGGTTCACATGAGTTGTAGGTGGTTGGAAAAAAAAAAACGGTTTCATTAATTATTTTGTCTGTCTTACATCCTGTAGGGTTGTTGAGCAGTTATTAATAGTTTGTCGTCCGTAAATGTAAACACACTTCAGCTTTATGTAACAGGTAGTTCTAGTTTGGACGCAAAAACAGACGGGGAACTCAGCGGGGGTCTTAGTAAATGATCTAATGAGATAAAGTTGCAGTTGAGGGTTGAAGGGTTAGTTGGGGACAAGGGCAGACGCAGGCACGCTTTTCTGGGGAATGGAGAGATGGTGACCGGCTGGAGGCTGAGGACAGGTGGCGCTGGCGGCGGCGGTGGCGTTAAAAAAAGGAAAGGGAAGGTTAGTCTCTGGCAGTGGAGTCCTACTGCCGAGAGAGTGTCTACCTCTTGACAGGCTGAACAATCAGGGTGATGTAAGCCACACCCACAAAACATACACACATACACAGACAAACGGGGAGGATACAGAGAAACGCAAGGGAAAGGGGGGAAAGAAAAAACTATCTCACCAGTAGAGTCATGACACTTTAATTCTTATCAGATAAGATATTTCCACAAATGAATGTTGACATACAGGGTATGGGCTGATTTGTATACTTATCTGTGCTGTATGAGTTGGCGGATGTCAGTAAGATTACTCTGTCACACTGAGATATGGAAAAACATAAGCATCTATGCTCGAAAAGTGGAACATTTTGAGGTGACAGAGGTGGTGGCAGACTATTGGCAGCATCTGCTCTCACACAGTATGCTCCTGATGCTGTGGATTTGTTATGGCAAAGATGCACAGAGGCTTTTATCGGTGTGTGTTTGTAATGTTGTGTAACCATGCAGCGTGCCTCGTTGCTGTTTTGGGTATTGCGGTTGAATGGGGTTTTGAACCCCCAGCTATTGCTCATAACATTTACTGTTTGCCATGCTTTGTAGACGAGGCGAAACATGCTGTAATTACATCTGATGGGAAACTCTTCATTATGAACCCTGTATTTCAGTGTGCACTGAAAGACATTATCCTACATTCAAATGACCAGTAAAGCATACTGAATAGTTTTCCTGTATTGACAGCTGTGGTCCGCTCTCCCTGTGTTTGTCACCACTGATGGTCTTTAGATAAAAGTGGTTCTATTTGTGTAAGTTCTGAATGCAAGGTTAAAATGATTTTGAAAAGTAAACATTATATAAGGATATTCTTTTGAATTAAGACTACAGCTACAAAAAAATGGCAATTTATTGACAATGTACAATGACAATATATAGACAATATATTTTCCTGCAATATCGAGCAGGGAAGTTACCTTTATTCAAACTATTCAGTCTGAAAGTGGCTTGGTTCTTTAGCTGTTTTCTGTTGGATTTTATCTTCCCCACTATCTAACACTCATTCAACACTGACGCTGTTGAGTACAATTCTTTAAAAAAACAAAAAAAACAAACAAAATAAAACAAAATGTGTTAATACTGAGAATATAGTGTAAAAACTAAGTGAATTTCTCTAGTTTGCCAAAAAAAAAAAAAAAACTTCTCAAAGTCCTTGTGTTGTTTTTGCTCAGTTTTAAACTTGAGTCACATGATAACAGGTGGTTGTAATATTTCCTTGGATAAACAGTTTTGATTTTAATTCACTTCACAATCTTCATCTCCAGTCCTCCACTCAAACAGATGGTAACTAGACAGAGCTGTCCTCTTTCTTTCCTTTAGAGAAGATTAGACTCGGAGTAAACGACGTGAGATGCCTCCAATCTGTCTGAATCTGCATTGAACAAAAATGAGAAAATGAAATCAGTATGAAAATGTATTTGCAGCTTGGCTCACAACCTGTTATATTTACTATTAAATAATGTCACTGGTCATTGTTGACCTACTGTACTAGTGCTTACCTGTTACCCTGTTACCCCATGGTTTTAATCTATTGTCTTATTTCCTGCAGTGTAACAGGTCTGGACACAGTGGATTATGTATTTACATATCCTCAGTAATCGCACAGAGGAAGCCTTTGTTTTCTCCCTAAATCCCTTTATATAACATTAATGCATTGGTTCAAATCTCTTGCTCGCTCTCTCTCTCTCTCTTTCTCTCTCTCTCTCTCTCTCTCTCTCTCTATATATATATATATATATATATATATCACTCTCTCTCTTTATCTCTCTCCCTCTCTCTGTTATCACACTGTAAACTAGTTCCTACCTGTAAAAAGGTTTTATTGGCCTGCTGACTGTTCATACTTGGAACGAATTCAAAGCGTAATCTGCTGCCTTGATACTATCTGAACCCTACAAATCAGCTGCAGTAACATTATATTGTTGCACATATTGTAATTCCACAGGAATGTTTGGACATTTATGTAGTAAAATAGCGTGAACAGATGGGGGGGGGGGGTTCCAACTTATTAGCTTCTCTTAAAGGAAACAGAGATTACAATATGAGTAAAAAGGGAAATTTTGACTTAAAGAATATTAGATATATATGAAACTGATGTTTTGAGATTTTCTTCAGCTTTGCTGGAGAGCAATGATATATGAGGTTTCATGCTGATTAAATCTTAAAATGCAATCTGGATGATCCTACTCTGCAGAGAGTGTGTTTATCTTGTGTTTGACAAAGTCCCAGGATTATTCTTGTTATAAACAACAGACTTTGGTTCTAAAGACAAAAATACAGATTTAATAATCCCACTTGAGACAAGAGAGCTGCAAATAAACAACCCTTCAATCAAACACATTTTTTAGCCTATTTATTATCCATAGAGGACATCTATCAAATATTATCCCAACCTAACTCTGAAATTAGCTCATTTTGTTCATACAGTTGGGCCAAGTTGAGTTTCGAGCAGTGAAATCTGCTATTTTGGAAAACTCAGCCTGACTGATACCAACAACATAAAGTGAGTTTAAATGTTAGTTTCTGTGTGGACCAACAGAGGGAGTCAAGACAAGAACTGGAGGGCAGGCAGAGTGTTTGAACAGGCCTCTGGTAGTCTTAGAGTAAGATGGGAGATTGAAGATCTTTCTTACTGTCAAACAGTTTGTTTGGAGCTTTTGATAAAACATAAAGTACATTGCCACCTAAGAATAAAAAAAATAATTTAAATTATAGTCAGTAATTTGCTTATATTTCACATTGTTTGCCTAAAAGTGAAAACTGGGGAAACTCGAAGGTGACCTGATACACATAAAACCAAGTTCTAAAAAGAGCCATTCTACCATCATATATTTAGATTTCTTACCGTAATGAATTATTGATTTATTCCAACAAAACAAAAATGGTGTGGCTTCAAATGTGATGCATCTAATTAGTGTGATCAAAGACAAGGACGAACTACAAACATTTTAGGGCTCATAAGAGAAAGCGATAAGCGCCTGAATAAGTTTCCATCATCTATGCAGCTTTGTGTGAGAGGCTCACAAAGCCACTAGAATGACAAATAGGCAAAGTGCTAATTATGCTCAAGCGCTGCATTGTTCTTAATGTAATATATGGGAGAGCATTATATCAGTTACATAACGCACACATGCACAAGGCGAACTCTCACCTTCAAACAAGTGAGGCCATACATCCACACACTAAACACGCCAGACATGGACGCGAAGGGTGTCTGCATTTAAAACATCCGTAACCCTCAGAAGTGTGCCAGAGAGAGCGAGAGAGAACAACAGCAGAGATTAACTGAGTGAAAAGAAGCTTCCCTCCTCCCTCTCTCCACACACACACACACACACACACACACACACACACACACAGCCCGAGCCCTGACCTTTGAAGGAAGGCGACAGATGGGTCTTTTTCTTTGGCCAGGTCCCTGCTGACAGCTGTCCAGGATATAGGGAGGTGAGGTGGGGTGTGTGTGTGTGTCTGTTAGAGATGGGGGTGCAGGGAGACGGTCAAAGGTCAAACCTTCCCTGCAAGAAAGAATTGAAGCACACGCAAATTTATATGGACATGTACAAAGCACACACATCTCATCTTGCATTCATGTAGACACATACATATTCATAAATGTTTCTGTCTGCCGCTCTCTGTTTGTCTGTCCATCTGCCTGCCTACTTGACCTACCGTCATCTCTTTCTCTATCTCTAATCAGGCTTTTGTTTTGTCCCAAAAGTTGCCCCCCCACCCCCCCTCCAAAATGAAAAAAAAAAAATCTGCTCAGAGAGAGCAAGACTTATCACTGCTGATTATCATTACCCTGGAACTGCAGTCATGTGTTGTTTTCCTTGTACTTACAGCTCCCCACCATGTGCAGGGGTTTCCCTTCCCTTCTAGACATGTCTGTGCATGCATGAGAGAGAGAGAGAGAGAGAGAGAGAGAGAGAGAGAGAGAGAGAGAAAGAGAAAGAGAGAGAGAGAGAGAGTGAGAGAGAGCGAGGGGGGGGGGCACACACATCAAAGCTGGAAGAATGTAACCCTTTTTGGCATCAAACCCAAACTGCAGATATTATAGTAAACTTGTCTTCAGCCCCTTCTCTGCTTTGCTGTCAGGACCAGTTTTCACACTTTCCTCTGCAGATTTTGGAATTTTTATGAATGAAATTTAGCTTTGTAGGCAAGCACTTTTGGGATATTTGACACGGACAGTGGCAACATACGAAATAAAAAGTAATTAAAATCTCACAGTTGTGGGATTAAATTTGTTTCTAGATATATCAATAGTATAGCAATGTATTGTATTTGTTGTACTTTCTTGTTGTAACTTTTGAAAAGTGAGATGATTGATTCCCACTTTGCACTGCTAACAGTCATGAGACTTGAGATTAAATCCATTAAAGCCTAATAATAAGATTGAATTGCTATTTAGTTTTTACTGAAAAAAGTCTTACATGTGGGTTAGGACTCAGAGGTCAAATTAAGACTAATTAAGGCCCCTGCTCTATTCTTTAAAGTCTGTTTTTATACTAGTAACACAAGTTTCAACAAAAAAGGATTTATATTTATGTCTTAAAAAGGAAAATGAGCGTATACACACTAAATTCAATATAGTTCAACTCCAAGTTCAACTATATTTGAGGGATTTCTTCAGACCTTTTCTACTATTAGTTATTTCTAAGAAGTTATTTGTGGAGTCTAAAGCTTCTGCCAAGAGCTAATGGAAAGCCACACAAATACAATTTGCTGCACTGCAGTTAATGGCTCGGTGCTTCTGGTAAACCCATGGGCTTAAAATACAGCAGTGTGTTTTCAAGACTGCTTCACAGAAATGAAACTAAAACACACTTAAATGAAACATGTGCATTTTTGTAAATTCTGTGCCCTCCTTTTTGTTTTCACTTTTTGAACTACAGATAAGACCACACCACTTCCTGTTTCTGTTTTTGCATTGTATCAAATTGAAATACACCAAAGAAGCAAAGTGGGTCAATGTTGAAGTTTCCATCTGGTGTTGCTGTGCAAGCTATTCTTAAACAGGAAAAGGTTTAGAAATATGTGCTACATGTCTTACTTTTCTATTTTTTTTTATTTTACTGTAAAGCTCTACCAGTGTTTTTACATAAATGCATCAAATGACGTGAAATGCATTGCTTGTAGTGTTGAATCTGAAGCTCTACAGTGCTTTTTTTTTCTTTCTTTTTTTGCCACCTTTAGCAAAATTTTTGGTTTTATACCCTGCAAATTTGCTGTATAATTTAAATAAAGTTTTTCTACTCTCTTTAGCCTTGTTTTCAGTAGCAGCAGGAAGCTGTTTTCAGCAACAAAAAAAAGCTCTAATTCTTCCATTGTACACCTCACAGCTCCAAACAGCAGACATACGAGGGAAGCAGATAGCTTGTGAAGTTGGACAGCAGCTGCAGCTGACATTCTCAATATTATGATGATTCAATGTCACCACAATGAGACACTGTGAGTCTCAAGATGTCTTTGAGAAAAAAAAAGTCTGGTGAAAAAAGGTAAACTCAGTTCAAATTGTGCAACTTATGTGATTGTTGGTCATCATCACTCTGCATTGGCCGATCAAATATGCGCATATTAGGTAGGAAGACAAAATGATTCATCATCATAAGTTTCCATGTTATTTAATCCTGATTCATACTGTAGTAACATTAACCACAGGGAAGTGTTTGGCAAGCCTCAAAATTTCTGGATGTATTACTCAGACTCCCTGGGTCGTACTCTGTCTTGTCATTGGTACCCGTAGCAACATGCTCACACCAATGCAGCCCTTTTAGTTTTTAACACAATGTATTTTATGTGTGAACACTTCTTTTCCATTAGCCACACCAACTTAAGTAAGTCAGGGTCCTTTTCTTAGAGTGTTCTTCTGCCCCAAGTGGCAAAAAAATAAAAATGATTGATTAGAGTACCTTTAATTATACACACTTTGAATCTGCAGAACTGTTCGACACTCAGGAACTGGAGTTTTACTTGAGATCACCTGTGAAGCCCGGTGGGTTCAGTTTTTTTATATTAATTAAGGAGATTATATAATAATGCGTGTGTGTACGGTGCATGTGTGTACAGTTATGTGCATGTCTTTGGTAGGTGAGTATGTGTTTTGTGGGTGTGTGAGAATGTGTTTGTTTACCCACAGAACTGGATTTTTAATTCATGGGAACATGTAAAAAAAAAACAGCAAGGTTATGTAATAGTAATAATGATAATGAAAACAAATGTCAGAGACAGAACCGATACACAAGGTCAATCAAGTTTACAGCTGAAATTAATTTACAGGAACACCGACAAGGGAGAAATTTATAAACGCTCTAAGACAAAAAAGGAGGTTATGACAGCAGCACTCTCTCTCTGAAAAGCGACAGCCTCCACATGTGAAATTACTTCAGATAAAACTTAACGACGGCTAACAGGAACACGCAGAATAAACTTTCTGTATGTATGCAAATATTTGTGTCTACTACTGTGTTAAAAAACAATTCCCAAGAATCATACAATCATAAACTGTTGCAACATCTTCATCTGCAGGAACTCAGATACAGGTTTATGAAGCCTCTGCACTTTATTTTAGATACAATTACAAACTACTTGGATCTTTATCGCTCTGTATTTTTTTTTATACTCATTATAAACCTGTTCTGTGGATGTAAACTGTAGCCACTGTTAACTGATCAAAGACAAACCACAAATTGAATATGTGTGTTTTTTTTATTACAGTTTTTTTTATTACAGTGGTATTACTGTCACTTCTAGCATACTTATTTTCTTATTGCTCAATCACATGAGCGTGGGAAACTGACTTGTTTTTATCACATTCTTTCTGTGATGCGTGTTACTGATGTCTATCAAACAAGCACCACTTATTGATTGGCCTTGATCCTGTGTGTGTGTGTGTGTGCGTGTGCGTGCGTGCGTGCGTGTGTTTGTGCGCGCCTGCGTGTGTGTGTGTGTGTGTGTGAGAGAGAACACCTTGAGGCTTGTCCCAACCTGGAAATCCATGTAAGCCCCATGTGTACCAACAGTTGAGCACACAGAGATAAATGGTACGAGTTTCATGATGAGTGTGCCCTTTGAAGAATCTGTTAATATTGAAAACACAGAAAAGAAAAAAAAAATTATTTTCTCCTCTGGATTGCTTTTCTATTTAAACAGGTGGTTTTCTTATCTGCAGCGTTGAGCAAACTGACTCTTTAAAGTCTGCCTGGTGCAACATGGATTCTCATAAACACACAACAGAGAGAGAGAGAGACGGTAATCACACTTAAATCTCTGGGCATGGAAGACCAGAGCAACAGATGGGAAACTACAGACTTCTCTCTAATGGCACAGATGAAAGTGACAATTGATATATCCTACACACACACACACACACACACACGCATGCACGCACACGCACGCACGCACGCACACACACACACACACACACTCACACATACACACCCATACCAAGCACATACACTTAGTCACCATGTCCACACACAACCTTTCAAACTATTTATTGGACCAATAGTTCAAGACAGATTTCCACATTCTTCACCTTCTTACAAGCATCGTTCCAGCCGACGAACAGGTGGCTTTTTAGCCAGCTTGCACTTAAAACGTTGACTCATCTTTGACCTCCAAGCCTTAAAGGCAGAGTAAAGACAGAGCTTTTATATTTTCAGTTTTCTGGTCTGACCACATTCGTACTTTAGTTCAGCTTGCAAGGTCATTTTTGGTATGTTGCCAAATTTTTTTGTTACAGTCCGCCATGCTGTTCAAGTTCTTTTAGATTAACCTGGTAATTAAATCACATTTTCCTGTAACTTTTGAAGGACGATATATAGTTTGGCGTGAGTGTTTTTCACCAAGCATTAAAAATAGCAATGCAGTAGAAGTAAAAGCGCTACTGTTGGCACAAAGCCTTTGCAAACTGCACAGTGAAAACAGCTGGTTTGGTAGTGCATCGACACATTCCTCTGTCTCTCCCCCTCTATCTTGTCTTCTCAGGCCAGACATGCTAAGAGGACAGGTGTGGGCCTATTGCCTCCACACATGCACGCAGCCGGGACTGGGATTTCAATAATGTCATTCAAAAAGGAGCTGAATAGGAGTCAGTAGGGGCCCCGCTCGGTCCTGCGCCTCTGGTTGACAGACGAGCAGCCGTGTCTTTGTGCTGAACCGAGGGGCCTTGGATCACTCAGCAGAGAGGAGGAGGCGGAGGAGGAGGAGACGGTTGGTGGGTTTATGGGGGTTTTAGCAGTGGCAACCACCGGAGCCTGTAGTCACTCAGTGAAGACAGGAGGAGGAGGAGGAGGAGGAGGAGGAGGAGGAGGGGCAGTGGTGGTTACGGTTTCTGAGGCTGAAATAGTGGCAGCCGTCGAGGCTTAAGGTCATGTGGCAAGTCGGAGCCCACTGCTTTCGTCATAGCAGATGGAGTTTTTATCTGCCTCTGTTTTTCTAAACTTATTGTGTATTTCTGCCATGGATCCACTTTATTGTCTGTACTTCTTTTGGAATTTTACTGTTCCTGTGTACATGAGCCTGTAAGCTTGTCCGCTTGCATCCATGCAAATATAAGTGTATGTGTGTTTGTGTGTGCAGGGTGGGGGGGTGGGGTCCACCTGCTGAGCACCATACAAAGCTTTGCAGTGTCAACTTGCTACAATACCCCCAAAGCTGCTGCTCCTGCTGCTGCCTTGCAGCCTGCTCCTTTCAAAGCTCTTTTTTTTTCAGCCTATCTGCTGTGACCATAATAAACACTTCTCTAAAAGGATCTTTAAACCCAGTCTGCTAGGGGTCATATGCATATTAATGCATGGCACACGCAACTGCTGCTGCTACTTGAATTGCTCCAGTGCATCCCCACTTACAAAGCTTAGTCTGGCTTTCCACATCCTTCGCAGCTTGAAGAATAGCCATCTATCTAGTGAAAAGGTCAGCCTATTGAAATCACTACAGCGCCAGTAGTTGCCAGTGCTTTCTGAAAGAATGTTAAATGAGCTAAAGTTGCCAAGCATCTATACAGTGCCAGCTCCTAAATCTTTTGTATTTACTGTACATTTAAATAGTTTATCTAAGCTGTTTTAAAGTAGGTGTTGCATGCCACTAACTTTAGGCCAAGGCATGATAGTTAGCTGTAACACTGGCCTTATTGGCAGATGATGCAGAACTTATCTGTTCTGTGGCATGTGAAGGCTCACAGCCCCTCTCATCTGCAAACTGGTCTTCTACTCCCTTCACCTCCATTGGTAGTCTCTGTTTCTCCACATTATAATTGTGCTGTTGTTATGTCTGTCGACGCACAACATGTATTGCATGTCTGTTCGACTCGGAAGAGGGATCCCTCTTCTGGTTTTCATCACCTGAACCTGATTTTATAAATAAAACTTACTTTACCTGACTTGCTAATGGAAACTAATGTTCAGCAGTTCTTCAAATTAAAATGCCCCATGTATTTAGTTTTATGATGAATTATCATCTAATAAAAAACAATAGACAGATGAATCATGACAGGAAGACCTAATGTGAGTGTGAGACATTGGGGAATGTGAGATAGCTGAAATTGTGTAATGCATCACATGGCCACTTTCACACATACATAAGCCCATCTCATCACCACTCAGGCCTCGCTAACTCAAAAAAAAAAAAAACATTTTTAAATATAATTTGAGCACAAGAATTCACAGTATCTCTCACAGGCTTGGATGAGTCACTGTTCTTGAAAGGAGTGACTAAAAGCAATGAAACAAACCAGCTGGAGATGTCTCAACCAAGTAGCAGAGTTTGTTTTATTAAAGATATGAAATATTTAGACTCCCTGTACGTGTGATTGTGTCAGAGCTGGGCTTACTCAGAGAGGTTCACTGAAGAAAAGCAATGCATTCTGGTTAATATAAAGAACAAGAAAAGCTACTTGATCGGAGTCAGTCATTGTCCTTATGTGCATATGTAAAAGGATGTAAAAAAAAATATATATATACATACAGTATATACATATATATATATAGACAGACAGTACAGAAGCTTTTGTGAATGAGAGAGAAAATGAAGGAAGTCAAGTCTGTTAATGTCTGTATCAACCATTACCTCACACCTAAAACTATAACAGGAACTATGAGGCCTTGAGGCTCTGAAGTGCATTAGAGTTCACTGTATATCGACTGACTGCAGGATAGCATACAGTTTGATTTTTTGGGGCTTCTGGCTTTAATCTCATAACCATCATGTTCCCATCACGCTTATTTTCCTGTGCTTATTTTCTGAAAGGTATTACTTAAAGTATCTCATGAATGATGCAAGCATGAATGAAACAAACACATTAAGAATTCACTAAACCATTAACCAGAGGATGATGATAGCGAGGAGGACAGGTGTGGTGGTAACCCTGTTATGTAGGCAGATCACGTCTGAGCTGTGACATCATTGCACTGCTTCTCTCTCCCGCTCTCTATCTCTCTCTCTCTCGCTCTTTTTCTGTCTCCATGTCTTGCCCTCTATTTGGTATTCAGCGGCGGCTTCTACTCCAAGAGACACTGCTCCATTCCCAGCTTGGTTTGAAGTAGGAGCAAGGGAGGGAGGGAGGGAGGGAGGGAGGGAGAGTGAGAGAGTGGAAGTGCATGAATGAAAGAAAATTTGGGGGTGGAGAAAAGGACAAAGCAAGACAGGAAAAAGGGAGAGAGATAAAGATGAAGGCAGCAGTTTGAAGAAGACAGGCAGACAGAGATGGACAAAGGAGAGAAGAGACAGAAAGACAGGCGACACAGCAGAGAGAGACAAAGCGAGAGCTGGATGAGAGGGAGAGAGAGAAAATTGTGCACCCTGGCCTCCGATTTTTATTCACCAAAAGAAGTACCTCTGGGAACTGTCTGTCTGTGTCTGAATGCATGGATGGTCGGCTGGCTGCTTGTAAAGGAAGCTATTATATGTCTCTTCTCTCTCTGGTATCTTCCTCTCTCTTCCTTTCTCTCGTTGGCACAGCACATCCTCTGTGCTGAGAGTGGCATGATGCACACTGTCATCCTGTCCTACTCTATCATTCATGCATTTCTTCTTGCCCCCCCCCCCCACACACACACACACACACACACGACTAAACAAGTGCACAAACAGTTTTCATCACTGTACACCAAATATAAGCTCACAAGAACACCTCCACAAGTATTCAATTATATTTCAGTGACCTCAGTAGGAGGAAGTGCTGATCTCATTTCAGTTCAAGGAACAAAAATGCATAGAATAATACTCTGACTGCATCCCCAGGGCCGGAAAATGTGCACACATTCAAAAAAGCGACGATGCTCTGTGGCAGTAACTATTCATTCAGTAATGAGAGGCCACTCTGTCTCAATATCTAAATGTAAGGACACTGTTACAGCTATTCATTTAGGACCGGAGAGACACACTGGTGTACTGTCACCCAGTACAGGAATGCATATCGGCAGCCATGATTCATTCTAACCTCATTTTTAACCTGCGTAGATCCACTCTGACAACAGATGCATGACTCACTTCATCTGGAGCTCGTATTGATTACGTGTCTGTTCCTCTCCCAGACTATTGATTCAGATGGGGAGCCTCATGGCTTTGCTAAATTAATGAATTTTGGGAATTCATTTCAATTTAATTAATTTAACCCCATGGAATGCAAGTTACTTTAAGGCAGCTCTAATGATAATATTTTCATAATAACAATGGATAGAATTATTATGTAACTTATGTGTCTGGACCTTTATGGCTGCTAGCTGTTAGCGCTTTGTTTTGGTTTTCAAGCCCAAAACTTGACTTGCTTGTTTCACTCTCACAGTTCTCAAAGTTGTTTTCAACCCACCAAACGCTTCCTGCCCAGCACCAAACGGCAGACTGACAGCAGACAGACAAAGTTAGAGACTATCTTATGTTTATTCAGAAGTTGGTGGAGAAAGACAGAGTTGAAATGAGCATGAATATTTGACTTACACTCACCAGGTGCCTGGAAACATGACTTAGAATGAATGCTAATGTTTCTCCGTAAGTGCTTGATGATAAGTTAGTATTGTGTTCACAGCTTGTTACCACTGCCCCATACAATAATAGATGACAAACTGCAAGACTTGTTGAATGTTGGACACAGAAAAGATGGAAGACTGGAATTACGCTGTGCTTTCTAACTTAAGGCTATAAAATGAATTTTTCTTGCAAGTCACGAAGAGTGAAGTAAGTTTAAGGATTAAAAGTTTAGCTTTGTGCTTCATTAGGGTCATGATGTGAGGAATGGTTTGATCAGTCAAGCATAGCTAACAAAGTTAAAGGACATAAAACAATTGGTGATTCATAACGAATTAAAGTTTACTAATGCCGTGCCGGGTTTGAGATTAATTAAACATTCTTCAAATGCAAAGAAATTAGCTGCACCCTTTGTTCTCTAAATCTGAAATATTTGCTCTTTGACTCTTTAAACATATGTGCTCTGTTCTAATATTTTCTCTCAGCTTTTGTTTGGGTACCACAAGGATAGTTGTCTTGTTGGTGAGTCATTACTGCAGAGGCCAGAGGGTCGGTCGTCCTGTTTGCTGTGTTTGAGTCAAATCTCAGAAACCGCTAAATAGGTCACTGTGGTCTTCTGTAGAAAGGAATGAACATACAAACATATGACCTCTCTGCAAATAATGTTACAACCAATATGTTATTCATTGCATCCCATACTTCCGGTGCACAACATGGCTAATATTAAATGTGCATAACATCTGTTTGACCTCACTACTCATCAGACGCTTGAATATCAAAAGTATAGATCAATATGAATTATTTGTTTCATCTATACAAAGTACATCAAGGCACAGAGGTGACGTGCTTTTTCATGAATACAGCAGTTTACACTGCTGTTAAACAGCAACTGATCATTCAGCATCAGTGCATGTCAATATTTACGTACAATGCCTACGTCATTTCGGTCTGGATGCATTATGTAGAGTCATGCTGCACACACACTAGCATCCCACTGACCAAGTTACAGCTGCTATGGCAACTAGATCATGATCCTGTTTTTTCCTTTTGTCTTTTTCTATGAACAAGCCGTGGGTGTGGAGAACTGAAACAGCAGATGTTCAGATACATTTTCCTAATTTTAATGTCTCCTGTCCATTGAGTTTCTGCAGTGCAATATTTTCTTTGTCATGTTTTCATACAAGGATTACACGATTTCTGTCTTCATGATTATCTACCTGATGATTACCTGATTCGTCAGTTCTGGGGTCAGTGGTTCAACGTCTTTTCCACATTTGTGTTTATCTTTTCCTGTGAACAAATATCTTGAGAAACCTAAAAGTTATTTACACAAGAATTCACCACAGTGTGTGGTCTGGATAAGTTGGTTTAGTGTAAAATTGCCCTTTTATAATAACACTGAAATAACTTGTCATGCATGTGGTGGCAATATGAACTGTAGCAGAGGCACCATTATTTTTTTCTGCAAATTATCACTGTTATCAATAAGTCACTGGCTGCACAAATAACTGACAAATGTGCTACTTTATATCGACCTGTACCTGCTGTGTGCACGTGTGGCAAGTTGCATCAGCGCTCGACTACTTCTACACATTGTGGGTGTTCATCCTTGTCAAGTGGAAAGTCTCATTCTCCCTGGGCACTTTTATGTGACTCACCTTTATTACTGTCCTGTGTTACTGATGGTGAGAATACTTGTTCATAGAGAGGTTTCCTTGAGAATTAGCCCAGCCTCAAACAAATAAAATCATTGTACTAAAAGGGAAAATGCTCATCGTGCTTTTGAAAAACATGAAATGGACACAACCTCTTTCCAACACTGGGAATAAATACCCTTCTCTACTCCCCTGAAGCACCTACATCTAATTGAAGTTCATTCTTTATCATGTATATGGGTGTAAATGTAGCTATACATAGCTATGGGGAAATGGTACAACATTATACCATGTTTTTGAAAACTTGTTTCTAATTTGTCCTGTGACAGACACTATGCTGCCACTCTCCCAATGCATGCTGGGAGAACCCTATGACCTTGAAGATGTTAACTCGGATAAGTGATTAAAAATGGATGAATAGATTTACTTTGGTAGTGTTTCCAAAACCTATTAGGCATTCTGAAATAATAGCCAATTTGCATACTTGGGTTGATATTTTTTATTATTTAATTGCGCAATGCAGACATGCTTTCAATTACTTTACAATATTAATTGTATAATGAGATTGGAATTTTGAGCGTCTGCCATTCTCTGAAAGAAGTGGCTCTAAATGAGAATATTTTGTTTGGAATTAAAGTGAGAACTCAACTGCACCTTTTTCCAAAGCTGCATAAATTAAAGTTTTAAAGTACAAAGGGTTTGTATTTTGTGTATCAATATTATGTCTAAAAACATCTTTCAGGATTAAGTAGCAATAAGAAAGTTATGTTGTTTACTGTGGAAATGTTCTGAATGAGGATACTTTTGTATTAATGTGATAAGTAAAATTTTATGCATGTCAGCCATCCACCACTTTGTTCCATCTGTGGGAAGGCACACACTGATACACTGTAGAAAAAAAACAGGCACTTCATTCCAGAGCCATTCATTCACAAGACAACTGGAGCAGCGATCACAGCTGGAGCCTGAAATTCCCATTCCCAAACCTGTCGGAAGAATCATGCGCAGCCATTTGCTGATGTCTGTCTCTGTTTTCCTTTCTGTGCCACGATGGCTTTGACTGCATCTGAAAAGTGGAGCTGAGCCAGATATGCCCTTTAAAACCATAAAATGTGATTTCCGCCTCAGACAACCAGCATCACATGTTTAGAGCAGCCCGATAAAGTAGCTGTGAAGAGTTCACACCAGTCGACCATAGATCATCAGCCCTGCGTGAGGCCAGGGCCATGATTCACCCAGGAAGTGTTAAATACAAACACACAGATTACACAAACCCCTGTAACACACACCCACACATCCCCCCTCCTTGAGTAATAAAACAGTATGGGGTGATGTGCACCGTGGAGGCTGCGGGCGGTCTGGTCTCAAGGAAAAACACTTATGTTAAACTAATTATTCTTTTAAATAATGAAACATTCCATATTTACGTGGAAACATTCAAGATGGTTACATTAAAATTACAGGATTAGTCAAAGCACACACGAAAGTTAAGAATCAGATAATGAATTGCATAAAAAAGAGCAATCAGCATACAAGTGTAGAAATGTGGAAAAAGTTTTCAATTTATATAAAGCATGTCTGCATAAATGGCTTTATTCAAACGTGACAAGAGTTGCAATAGTCCTGCCATATTTGGCACCTAATGTGTGAAAGAGAGGGGTAGCCTCACACCATAGGGGAAAATGTAAATGATAACACAGTTTACACAATTGTTTTCATGGTGCTATTAGAAGTTGGAACACACTGCTCATTTAATATCTGTTTATTTAACCTTGTTATCGCTGTAACTTTCCATCAACTAGACACTATTCAATTCAGATTTTAGTCGTACTGAAAATGTTACAAAAATGAAACAAGGACTGAGCTTGTATTGTATTGAGATTGCCTGACTATTTATACATGAGACAGAAGGTCGGCATATATTTATGTATGAGGTGCATGTCTAAGAGGGTGTTTTTTTTTTTTGGTTTGCACTATGGTACCAAAAACAGGATTTTCCGCCCTGTTTTTAGCTTTGCACCTGGATCTACAGCAATGGTGAAATAGCAGGGACCTAGTTTCTGGAAAATACATCAGACAGAGGGGGGGGGGGGGGACACAACAGCAATGAAGCAGGTGGTGACTGGAGAAAACATTAGGGACAGTTCTCGACAAAGTAACCATCCCATCTCACTCCAACACACATACATCCACCACACATGAAGGCATATGTAGGAGAAATAAGCACTGAATATGGATTAACACTGGGGTGACTCACCAAGACACATGCTCACGGTGTGATTATGGGTTGTTGCATTGCCATGGTAACACATCCTGTGTTGTGCGAGTGCATCATTTCTGTGTGTGTGTGTGTGCATTTGTTTGTGTGTTAGTGGGTGGAAGGTGACAATAATGTCACACTTGCCCTTAATTGCACAGTCACAGAGCAATGATATTTCAATGTGACACGGGGGCTACATAGTGAGAGATTCATTCGAAAGAAATAGCTGCTATATAAATGACTGGAAAGTCACAGCGTGGGACTGAATTTAAAGTTAATTCTCACTTTCAAAGGATTCTTTTAAAAACGTATCATCACACTCAGATATGGGTTTAAATGAATAAATATACAAAAATGCAGCTGGGATGCGATAAATAAGTGGCCCAATAAATCAGCCTGTACTGCTATTTTGTTTCTCCTGATTCATTCTGCTTAACATTGTGTTCATGGTAGTCGATTTCTTGTTGGTGTGGGGGTGTTTCGTTTTGATTGTCCCTCAGCAATTAGTGGTGAGCAACATCTCTGTCCCTCCAGTGTCATTTCCAGCCGACACAGACGCTGCAGAAGCTGTGGTGGTTGCTGTATGTTGCCATTTTACCGTTGTTGTTTTCCTTGAATGTAGCTACATAGCTAAATACTTATATAGGAAGATGACACCCCGCATTTTAAATCCTGCGTTCTAACTCTCTTGTTTCTCTAACTAGCAAAAACATCAAAACAATAACTAGTTCAGCCGGTCAGTTTCCAACCCTGTCTCAGAAATTACATTTCTATAGGCTAGTATTATACAATTGATTTTGACAATTATGATTTACTGTCAAACTTGAATCACTTTCTGGAATATATTCAGGGGCAACATGAGCACTACATTTATGTACCCTGCTGTAGCTGCAGGGAGGTGGTCATGGTGTTTGGGTGGCGTACAGAATACAGGATTTGTACACCAGATTTTAGAATTCACTTTAAGACTTCCATGTGTGGCTGGTTTTAAGGCCAGCAGTACAGCATCATGGAATCCAGGCTTGAATACTGACATACAGATATGACAGTTATAAATGCAGTAGGTGTGAATGTCTGTGTTAGTGTAAGAGTGAGTGTAGAAATATCTACTACGCAGTTCTTTGTGTTACATGATAATATCAGTATTTACATATGTAGATGTATGCATGCACAGCTTAAACACTGATATGAGCAATCTGAAGCAGTTTGTGTTTATTTTTGCATATGTGTGTTTTTAAGTGTGCGTCATCGTCTGTGTCTGTCTGCTATGTCTGTCTCGTTCTCAGTCTCACACTCAGAGGAACACAGACGTTGTAAATACAGACACTGTGTGTGTATGTGTCTGTGTGTGTGTGTGTGTGTGTGTGTGTGTGTGTGTGTGTGTGTGTGTGTGTGTGTGTGTGTAATACTGTATGAGTGAAGGCATGTGTGATTTATACACGTGACATGTGATTAAGATCAGTCTACTCTGACAGTATATGGAGCAATAAATTCCACAGGAGTCACTTTTAACTGCCGCACTGGTGGGAACAGATTAATTAATGACAACCTCTACTGAGAGCAGACACACACTGAACAGCCGTGGATGAATATACAACACAGATAAGAATATTCATGACATGACAAAATATTCACAACAGATCTGAACACAGCCTTTTTGTGTAGGATTGACTTTCGTCCATGCAAAGATTACCCTGGAATTTCTGCAGCCTCTCAGAGTGGGAGTGCTGAGCATTATAGAGCTGTTAATCCGTTCTTTTTACACAAAAGTGGTTACCATGACGCTGTCTATCAGTGGTGTGTGGACAACAATGTGATAATAATTATGTAATCTCCTGTGTGTGGCTGTGTGTGTGCTGTTATTGATGATCAGATGAGAATAGTTGTGTGCACATCCATAAAAACCTGGGGGTTGGAGAATATAAAATCAAAATGAATAAAATGCACACTGGAATCAGAACTCCCTTAATCTTTTGTTGGTGGCAGCAAATCGCCACATATAATATAAACAATTGTTTTTTTGTTTTTTTGGGATTAAATGGATATTTGCCTGAGGAAGACCTTGCAGAAGTGTTGCAGAAGTGTGAGCTGGTCAAACAACCTCCCTCCTCTCGATTTAGGGGCTGAACTGACAATCCAACGTACTAGTCCTCTTTATGCGGCAATTTCGCTGGGTATGTGAGAATGTAAGCAGGGCATGTACCTTTTTTCTGTCACTGTTTGTATTTAGAAATGAGTGTAACACTATGAATGATAGATTGTCATTATCCACACATATATATCCCTCCCTGTCATAGCCGGCTTTTCACCCAGTCTTCGAGCGTTGTCATTCCGAACAGCTATTAACACTTTTGCGTCCTGTTCATGCGAAGTGATTCTATTTTGACAATACCCTGCTAAAGGAGCACTGATACTAGGGTATGGGTACTTTCCTGGGGAAAACCTCTATCTAAATGAATACATAAAGCAAATCTAAATTGTATTCATTGTCAGAGTCAGTTACTCTGAAAAACCACAGCAGTCCATGGAATCTTTCCCTGCTTTTTTCAACAGAGTCAAAGGGTTCAAATGAGGACCCTGACTGACTAAAGTAAAATAAAGTGTACAGAGTAAATATATATGTGAAGAATATTGTGATTTCAGTGTTTTCAGAATTGTTCTTTTAAACAGGCCAAGGCCACCTGTTTGTTCTGGGGAGCTGATTTTGATCTGATGACATTCAGACTTCCTTTGAAATTTTCATAGTTTTATTTACCACCTCGGTTTTCCCTTACCCATTGACTGCCCTTTCACTTCCTTCTTTTTATTCCCTAGAATCTCTGTAATCTCAGACGAGTAACTGCATCAAGCTAAATGTGCATACGTAAACTAAAGGGTGAAGAATACAAGAACTGAAACCTAGATGCAAACTGTCCCAAACATTTCAAATTCACATTAGTTTTCATCATTCTTTTACAGGGAATAAAAATCTGAGCTTTTTAAAAGATGTCATATGAAGCCACGTGAGAATATGTCGGAGTAGATGAAAACAGACTCATAAAATTTCATGAGCAAACAACATCAGCAGACATTTATAGCAATAAAAATACCAGACTTATCTGTCACTATCATGAAATACAGCTAGGCCAACTTCAGCTATTTACATTCGGCTGTATTTTAATCTGACTTTCAGACAAGCGATTTGATATGAGCTGTTTCGATTGCCTTTAGACATGTTTTTCAGCTGTAGTGATTATGATTGTCCTTCATGTGTTATTTTCCTACCATGATCTTGCAGTATTTATTCTTCTGGCACACTGTTTGGTTCTAACAGGGAAATGCTGGTGCACTGGTAAACCCTGAAAAGATTACAGGAAAAGAGGTAAAACCCACAACGTCAAGTAGAGAAACCTTTGGTTCTTTCAAGATAGCTTCTTACTTTGGTTTCGCCGACACGCCAACACACACACCTCCACAAAGACACACACAAATGCAAGTCAGATGTGAGGTATCATTTTCTGGGATCCCCTTATTGAAAGGTTGCTTGTAAATACACACAGTGGGTTGTTCTGATGAAGGTGGCAGTCGTGGGACAGCCCCGCAGTTTATTGAAACACATTAATGGACATTATGAAAAGCGGTGGAGGCTGTGGTGGGGAGATCCAGAGCTGGGTAGATGGGTGTTTTGCTGACTAAAAGAACTATTGTTGTCCCTCCTCCACACTCACTTTTTTATGTGACAACAGTTTACCATGTTATTAAATGACAGAGTGACTTATCTAGTTCCTCCTCATAGAATTTCCCTGAGGCAATACTGTAGGTGCTGTTAGAAACAAAGTCAAATAGATTACATGAGCTAAAAGCACACAAGTGAAAATTGCATTTTAACAAATCAATATTCAATAACATACAAATGTAATAAGCATTTTGTTTTGTACACATCTATGTTCCCACAATGTATCTGAAACAGCCCCATGGTAAAACTGTTTCTAGCTGATGTGATGGTCATGGGATATTGATTTCTGTAGGTAGTGCCCTTTCAATCATTTGTAGGTGACCCTTCATTTGTGTTCAGTGCATTGTCTCTGCTTTCTTGTTCCAGGACAACGTGCTTCAACTGGACTCATCCAGTGCGTGATCTTTTTGCTATCAACGCCACTCCCATGAGCTGTCTTTAATGTGAGACTACAAGTAATTACTTAGCAATAAAATATGAACCCAGGGATTTGGTTGCTACTACCCTACTTGGGCTGAAGTCATGACATCATGTCCAGGGAAGCCTCAGTTCCTCTAGCTTCAACAACTCAGTGTAATCTCTCATTTAGCATTTCTTTTACCTTTCTGAAAAAATAAACTGTTTCTGTATTCTAAGACAAATCACCATCCACTGCAGTCGCTAAGAAACTGAAACCCTCTCTTCAAATGTTGTTCTTTTTAACTTTCTGAAAAAGGCTCTGTTCCTGGATTGTTAGTTATTAACAGTTAGTTCATTAGTAACAATATCTGTGGGATTTTGATTGAGGTTCTTACTGGAACAAAACAGAAGTTCTGGTTTCAGTTTGGCTCTCTATAATTGTTAGCTTAAGGTGGCTAATGTTAGCTAATGTTAAAAAATATTTGATATTACTGTGTAACTGATACTGCTATGTCATCTTGCTGTATTTATGGCGTTTCTAAACGGTGTTGAGCAAAAGACAAAAGAAAATTTTAATTACTTTAAAATCACTCAAAAGCAGAGGTTATTGTTGCCAAGCACTGCTCTATCAAGGTGACTTTCAACAAATCCAAAGCTGCCAAAAAAGTCACAAGTTCTGTATTCAGTGTGTAAGGAGAAAACAAGGAGTTGTGATTTAACAATCAGCCTAGGGATGGATTTGGAGATTTACTAACCAGCAACACCTAGCTTGTAGGCCTATACATAAACAGCTAGGACCTGTGCTGTCCCGTCCTCACACTCCCAACTCTGCACACAAGCAACTTTCAAATAGCTAACGTTAACAATCCAGCTACCAAGACACAACATATAATTAAGACAACTTTGGAGTTACATGGAGTTCTTTTTTGGCAACGTTTAGTTACTTCCCACTACCTCCATCAGATGCACCAAGCTTATACGTGCTAGTTCTTCCATTGACGACATGGAGACAAAATTGATATTGAGCGTCCCATCAAACTCCTTTGCTGGGAATACTTAAATTGTAGTTATTTTCAGTTTCTAACCACTTCACTCTGCTATAGACTACTGAAAAAGTAACCATACTGTGATGCATTACACAGTAATGTGTTACACTGCTTGTTGAGGTGACATGGGATTTAATGTTGATCCTGTTCAGAAAATAATTTTTACTTTTCCACTTCAAAGTATTGTCTTAGCTGCAGAAGAGGAGCCATTTTGTTCCAGGACTTTGAATAAGTGAATCTTCTTTCAACCAGCATCATATTGTCCACAGTCTATATACAGACTCATGCCTCTCCAAACAGCGACATCAGCCAGAGCAAAGCAGCTTCTACATCAGCTTTCTCAGTCATTTCTCATCTGTAGATTAAATTGGATCATTTCAAGATACTGAAATGGCACTTTAATGTAAATAAACTATGTTGATTATAGGCTTATTGTTCCATTGCAATGATAAATTGCTTGCACCCTTCCTTTAAGATAAACAAATTAATGTCTATAACATATGGCTCCTTGTGGTTAACTGGGACCATCTATAGTTTCCTATTTCTTGGACTAAACTCAGGATGGGATCCAAAATGGGCGGTGCACAGAAAAATCATTCATCATGGTTTCAGCTCTAGGGGCTCAGAGGTTCCAAGACCTCTACTGTAGTAAACAAAGTCATACAACTATTCTAGCTGGCGGCACAGGACAGCTTGAAATATAGCACAATAATCCCATTATCATGGCTAGTTGAGTTTGCTTCCAGTCAGTCAGGTTGTGGGTATTCCCCTTCATTCCTCCTGGATTAGATTAAATTCTTCTTATCTCTGTATGTGTATTGTCAGCTTGCCTTGGGGTGTTATTCATAGACAGTAAATGATAGTGTGCTGTGCTGAGGGCCAATTTTGGCTTTATGTAATTCTGTCGCAAGGTTCTGTCGCTTGCTTCTTAAGTACTGTGTGTAGTTATACAGGTTGCTGAGCCATATAAATAAATGTGAGTCATATTGGTTTACCTTTAACTAGAAAAAATGCCTCACAGCCTCATTTATGTTTCTATGTAAATTCACAGAAAAATGGGGATTTTGTTGGCAGAATTCTGGCTCATAAACAAGTGGTCTGTCTTTTCTCTAAAAACCTATGTATGGAGGGGAATCACACTGCAGGTTCTTCCCGCATTGTAAATCAAACAGTCTGCCCTCATCTTCCCAAAAATTAAAGCTAATGCAGAAATAAATCTCAAGTGAAGTCTGACGTGTTGTTTTAACGTGAGCTTTTCATCTGAGCTGAACTTTGAGTCATGGTGATATGTAGCTCTTTCTGGGGCTCTGTGTGTGTGTGTGTGTGTGTGTGTGTGTGTGTGTGTGTGTGTGTGTGTGTGTGTGTGTGTGTGTGTGAGCATATGTGTGTCAAATGATCCACAGTGTGGGAATTCCCCTCTTATCAGTCGGTCTGGTCTGGAACCTCTCTTTAGCGCTAATGTTTGTTTGGGTTTGTGGAGATCAGAAAGGGAAATGGTGAAAGAGAAAAAAGGGAAGAGAAACAGAGACAGAGACAAAAAAAGAAAGCGTGTGAAATTAAAATCTCACATGCATGCCTTGGCAAATCGTCTTACATTTTATCTGTTATCTTTCTTCTTAATCTCTGCATCCATATAATTTCAATTAATAGTGATATTTCATAATTCTGAGATCTGTTCTTCTCCTGCTAGTTGTATTTTTCTATCGAGTCCTGACTTTGAATTAGTAGCTAATAAAGCCTCTTGGGGGTTTTTCAAACAGCCCCCACATAGAAATGGACACAGCACAAAGTGTCCCATTGAGATGTGTGAGAGGGCCCAGGGTGCCTTGTCCAACAACAAGCCCTTATTCTACAAAAGACAGACTGGAGCTCAAACATGCTTGTAGTAGGAGGTTTGTCAGTGTCTTGATTGTCAAACAGAGAAAGTAGCCATCAGAAATTATATGGTGAAAAGAAAAAAAAAACTTGTCTTGAGCCTTACAAAAACACTTCTCTGTGAAAAAGAAACCATTTAGTTCAAAGAGGCTGGGCCTAAATCTTACTTTGTGATCTTCTGAGCTGCTGGATTAAAGATTTTTAGGTTATTAGAGGCACAACATTCTCATGTGATTTTATGTGTATCACACTTCTACCACAATTTGTCTTGTTATTACATGAAAATGTTCCAAAGCATACATTTTTCAAGTTTGAAACATATATTTCACATGTGATTGCATCACATGACACTCTCACATGGAGAGTTTTTCACCCAGGGGGTCACATGAGGTTTTTTATACAGAGCTAAGATAAATTAAACTAAATATGGAAATTCTAAAAGTGCTGTGGATAAAGAGCACAACAGCTACTGAACTCACTCACATCAACAGACCTATATCTATGACATTGATGAAAGCTTTCAGCGGAAGAAGACTATCTGATGTGCTTGAAAACTCCACAAACAGTTAGATTTGTCGGAATATAAAAGCCAAACTAATGTTATAACATATATATTATATATTTGAGGGTTGTCTGAGTCAAACATCAGACTGATGAGGTTTGCAGATAAGATTTTTGTATATTTGCTATCGATTACACATTCACAGTAGACGCTGCAGTGGAGACAGTATGTGGACTCTAAACAGCAGCTTTTGATCAAGATAGTATCGTCTCTGTGGTTATAAGGGCAACCTCTGTTTTCTCCTCACATATCCTTTTCTGAGGTCAAATATGTCATTAATTAATTGACTCATTAAGTTTTGATCTGAGACAAAATGACCATAATGACTATGATGATGATTGAAGTTTATCACAGCCAAATAACTGCCTTGCTTGTCCTTTCATGGAACTGCTCATTCAGTGTTCTGTTTTGGTGTCAGTCATGTGAGCAGTTGACTTGGATGCTGAATGACCTTGATCAGATGTCATATGAGTGGAGGAGCTGCTGATCTGTCCATTCTCAATGATCTCATTCAGCAGGGGATGAGTTGTCCATCCCATCATGCTTCCGATCACGAGTGTTGTTTACCACAGTGAGGTCTTGATGCTTCTTCTATGCTAAATCTCACTTTCAGTATGTGACTTTACTGATGAGGTCAGAGGTGATGATTGATGACCCAGCAAATGTACTGAAAACAACAAAACTGTTGAAGGATGAAGCACATATCTACTGGCTGTCCTTCTGAGATGCTGCTGCTGCTTTTGAAAAGAATAATTCACTTGAACTCCCACCTGATAATCGATTTAAACTGCTTATATAGATATTAAATAATTAATCATCAGTTTACAGTAATAACCCTGTGAAATCCCTTTAGAAAGCTTAAATCTAGAGCTTCTGTACGTCCTCTGCATCACTGTCTCCAGGCCATCTGTTTCCAGGCTGTGTGTGTGTTTCTGTCTTGTCAGCAGTGTCTCTTCCTACCAAAGACATTAGTGGATTAACAGTCTCTCACACAAGGTGTCCCCACATAATTCAAGGGTGTGGACATGCTGTTTCCAAAAAGATCTCATGGGCCGCTGACGAAGAAAATAAACAGTTGAAGAAATAATAACAGTAGTTCAGTTACTAGAACACTGTTTGCATTCTCGAATCTGTTGATAAAAAAAATTAAATTAAATTTAAAAAAAGAAACGGCCTCAAACCCTCAAACAGCATTTTTTCCAGCAGACATTTACATACAAGACTGACAGTCAATATTTACATCTTACACTTTTCATGTGGTGCAGCTGCAAGGTATGAAAAACAATGTGTCACTATAGTATCAGATGTACGTAGCTCTGACTCATCTCACTGAAATCATAGAGATTTTAACTTTGACCCTGAGAATAAATCCATTTGCATAGTTTTACATATGTGCGGATTAAATGTGTAGCCACATTCCCTGCTCAATGTCACTGTTGAAAAGTCACACCTGTGTGATACTGACATTTCAACTGAAGTAAACTGAAATACTCCAACTGCATCTTTGATGTTCATAACTGTTGGAAAAATCACACCACATCACGGAATTGTTTTTATTTTGCTCAGTCTCACGAGTTTGTTGTTGTGTGGGCACTGTATCATACTTCTTCTGCACCTGACAAACACGGAGGTGTGACTATTTATGTGGGTGTGTGTGTGTGTGTGTGTGTGTGTGTGTGTGCTTGTGTACAACAGGATGTTAGATACTCATAGTTCATCTTTCCATTATGTACAAAGCACCCCCCATAACCCGCCTGACTTTCAAATGTATTTATAGTTCTTCTTTGTATTTCAACATGTACGAATGAATTTAATGTGGTCTAAGTGTGTATCTCTAGCAAGACCACACACATACACACACACACACACACATGCGCTGAGACAACTGAAGGACAGTCACAGTTTTGACTTGGCTCGGTGCTCAAAGAGCTCAAAGCCATCTGGACAGTTATGTTGTCATTAGTAACACACTTGTATCAAATATCAAAGGGCTGAAAAGCTTCCTCATGTAGGCTCACTGTTTACAATCTGCTACCACAAGACAGTGCTTTGCAAAAGTCATATTTTTAAAAAATGTATGTACAGACAGTCCTTTATTAGTCCCACACTGCGAAATTTGACTATTGTTACAGTGAGCATATGTCTGCAGTAAGAAGCATAAAAGATTTATGAAAGTCTGAAATTTTGCACCTTTAAATGGATGTTAGAAAATCATAAATGCAAAGTTTCATCCAAATATCTGTTATTGAAACTTTGGCTGTAATTTTAAGAAGCGTTTCAATTGAGTTTAGCATCAAACTTTATTCCTTTACTTGGTAAGAGGTGTCTCCAGTGGTGGAAAGCAACTCCATTGTTAACTCTTGTTTGTTTCTTCTTCTTTTCCTCTACTAATTAGCATGCTAGCCAGCTAGTTCTGGCCTGGTTGGCCCATCTTGTCACTTTCTGATACCGAGTCACTGTGGCGTCCAGGCCGCCCTGAAGAAGTAGTGCTGCTTAAAGGGCATATTATAACCTCCTGTCTTGTAAACACAACAACAGCTGATGATCTTGGTAAGATTGATTTGTAAACAGCTGCAAATGCTAATTCTGGCTATGTAGCAACGGCAAAACTTACAATGGCTCCTTTAAGTTAGTGTACATCCCTTTTGGCTCGACAGCAACAGTGGTACTAGCCCTGTAACCACAAATGTCTGTGACGGACTTAGTGATAGAGTTGAGTTATCATAGTTCCACCACTGGTCAGCCAAAGGCCATGTGACTGAGCTGGAGTTTCTCCATTGGCCTTAGTTCTTAGCTCAGTTTCCATTAGGGGGCATTTACAGCCTGAAGTGTTGCCAACTTAGCACGTGTTGCTAGATTTAGAGACTTTTTAGAATTTAAAAAAAAGCACCTAGTGACAAATCTAGCAACTTTTTGGACAAACCTTAGAGGAGAGTCACCAGTAGTACCCTCTCTTGCGTCCTGTGAATGGCATAGAGGTCTCTTACCTAGACAGAGGCTGTGTGCTATGTGAGAAACAAAATAGGAAATAAATCATTTTTAATTGTCTGTCTAATTGATCGTTTTAAAGGAAAATATAGCTGAAAACACAACACAGTCTTCATCTTTAATTTATGTGAATAGTGATTTTGTCAGATGACGTCACAATTATAAAATCAGGATCATAGCAGCGGAGCTTGGAAGTGGCTTAGAAGTTAACATGTAATCTTAATGGGCCATGTTTCAGACTCTATTTCATCTTGTTCCACTGCCTGACACCATAATAAAATACTGTAAATTTGATCACAAAGAGAAGGAGAGAAGCAGACAGATGAAGAGCTGAAACCAGCTGACGGCAGAATACAAACATGACGTGATGTCAGCGGTTTACAGCGGTTCCAAATCAGTTATATACTAGATTTTGACCTTGTATTGTTTTTTTAATGCCTGTGCCACTGACTATCAGTGAAATTGCATGAAAAAATGTGCATCACTTCACCTGCATGCTAGGGACATCATCTATTTTGTATGTCTTAGGATATTTTAGAAATTATTTTGCTAAACAATCTGTGAACAAAAGTTTCTGAAAAGAACAATGGGAAAAACAGAAGGAAACCAGGAAACAGGTTGTGGGTGACACCTGAGATGCTGTGAATGAACTGGAATTATATTTGTGTGAACAGACGATGCTTCCTGAGGGAGACATAATTTGCTAAGGTGGTGGATGGGAAAGCCATAAACATAAGAAATCGGTCTGGGAAATGAATGTGCACATTTGAACAATGCATTAGGATGCACCAGGTCCGAACACAGAGTCGTGGGAAGGAAAAGGGTCTGATCAAACTGATGCAAATTACTCAGGGATACTTGTTCCTGAGAGGAAACGCGTGTTAGTTAAGAAACCCTTCAAAAGCAAAAAGCTACCAACACACACTCACACAGGCCTTGGCTTGCGGCCTTGGCTGGAATTCATACAAGGAATGAGCATTACAATGGTCTCTCTCTGTCTCACACACACACACACACACACACACACACACACACACACACACACACACACTGAAGGGGGCTGGGGAGAGAGAAAGCTCTTGAGAAAACAGAAGTTACTAATTAGGTAAAATTGTCCCACAGCAGTAGATGTCTGGCCGAATTCTTCCTCTCCCTCTTCTCTCATCTGTCTCCCTCCAGATGTTTAACTTCCTGATGCATTGACTTTGGTTTTAGTGCTGTTTCATGTTCTGTTGTCACAGCAGGAGATACTGTGCTGGATCATTAGTGAGGATGAATAATGAGCCCAGCTGAAACACCAAAGACAAAGAAGAAAGACGCTGCAAAAAAACAGGAAAAATACATTAAACAGGAGACATGAGATACAGGACACGTGTTTTAATAGATTCCAAAGGTCCCCTATAGAATATCTTGGAATAGGAATAGGAAGTCTATAGGAGACCAAAATGACCATGAAATGGATATTTAATTTCATTGTATGCTCTTTTCAACAAAGTTTTCTGAGTGGGAAAAATTGACTATATCCTAAACGACTTTCCGAAACTCTGCCTGCTCTAGTAAGAGGTAATGGAAGGTAATATCCTTTTTGTTGCCTTTTCCAAAACCAAACGTACAACAGCAAAAGTGTAAGCAATTGATGTCATAGGTAGTAAGGTAGTTAGTTAAGCTAGCATTATTTCCAAAGGGTTACATCAACTAACTGCATAACTGTGCGGTTACAGGTTATGTTAGTACCTGTTCAATATCAGCTCTCTGGGAGCCAAGTTGTTACTATATCAGTTTAGAGTAACAATATAGTGGATGTGTGCTACTCTTTCTTGGTTTTGGGGAAGTATGTAGTTCCCCAGCCCAAGGCAAACTTCCATTAGTTGGCATTACATTTGCAAAACTCAATTATTCTTCATCCTCAAATCATTTTCTCATTTTAAAGGAAAGCATGTTGTTTGAAAGCTTATATCAGATCACTGTGTCGGTTGTTCAAGCATTTTTCTACACTATGCACTTCAAGACATATGTCAGAACAAATAACATTTTAATTTCAGTTTTATTCTTGAATTAAAACAGCAATACCACAGCTAGCTTTACCCTTAACAGTGCTGCTTCTCTATTTCCAACTTACTTCTACATGAATCATCAATGGTGACCGGCAGGACTTTTCCTGGGAAACATCAGTTTTCAAGTATTACATCATGTACAGAGTCACTAAGTGCATATTTAAGATCTTTTTACAGGTTCTCGTTTTAATATAGGATTTTTATTAATAGGATAATTATGAAACATTATAAAGTCCAACGGAGATGGAGTTTTCAGCCAACTTCTGAGTTTTAGCCTTAGCGTTAGCTTATGCTATCTCCCTATGGCTGATGAAATCTGCCAGCGTCACTTTTCATTTCCATGGTCAAAATCCACAGTTGTTAGTTAGAAATATGAATCCAGCTTTTGATTCAGAAACTACTGAGAATTTCAAGTAGTAAATCTATTTAACCATTACCATGGTAAACTGCATTATGTGCCACGCTAGGATGGAGAGCTTGACAGGCGTTGCAGCTGTAACTAAGTTGCCAGCCACTCCTCTCTCCTAAAAACTCTCCTTACTGACTATTCTTTGGGGAAAAGATGACACTAAACAGGACTGATGGCTGGCAGCTCACAAAAACATTTTACCAATAAAGCATAGTTCACAGTGAGACATGTTGCCTGACCAAATCTGTCAGCTCATTCTTTTTTTCTTTAGTACTATTTTCATTTTAATGTGTGACAAAGGCTGTGATCTATTTTCAAAGCTCAGTAATGTTGGGTAGATTTGCTTTCTTGAAATCATTCAGATAAATGACCCAAAAAATAGGATGAGAAACAACCTCACTTTCTCTCCTGAATCACTGTGGTGCTAGCTGATGCAATCACACTGCACTCCTGCAAATCCCTCACCTTGTGACACAGTGTGAGTCCCACATCAACATTTCCTATTAATGCTGTAATTAACAGACCGAAGCCTAGTAGCAAGCAAGTAAGAAAATCTCAGAGATCTACCAGCTGTCTTGTACATATCAATCTTTAAAGTTTTCTTAGTATCATTTAAATGTAAATACAATACAGGATCACCTTCAAAATGCTTCTAATAATCCATAAAGCACTTAATGGTTCGGCTCCTAATTACATCTCTGACTTGCTCACTGATTACTATAACCTGATCAGGCCTCTTAGGTCATCAGGGAGTGGTCTTTACCCAGAATTAGATCCAGGTCTGGTAAGGGAGCTTGTTCCCACTTTCTGGAACAAGCTGCCTGAACAGGTCCATCACAACAATTTCCATATTGAAAAGAAAACTCAATACTTGCCTATTCTCTGAGACTTATTATTTGTTAGTCTGTGTGTGTGTGTGTGTGTGTGTGTGTGTGTGTGTGTGTGTGTGTGTGTGTGTGTGTGTGTGTGGTGTGTATGTGTGTAGCCGCCCGACAGCACTTGATAATGGTACAGTTTGTTACATGTGCGGCAGGGGTTTCTATGTGGTTGTGTTGATGTTTTGGGGAGTTTTATTACTGTGTATTTTCTCATGTGTATGCCTATATATTTTGTCTTTCAATGTAAAGCAGATAGAGTCTATGAAATGTGTTATAGAAATGAAATTGCCATTTCCATTGCCTCTGAAACGTGGAGAGAATATCGCAGTCTGGCAGCACAAGGGTGGATGACATTTTCCTTTGTGCTTTTAATGGGAAACAGAGGGAGAATCGTAAAAGGAAACACACATTTCCTGTAAGGCTGGTCCGTGACGTACATAAGTGTGTGTGTGATGCACTCCTTGTAGCCTTAACAGGCTGGAATGTGACATCAGCGGTGGGATCCCGTATAAACGATCAGCCACAGCCAACACAAACACACATGATAGCCAGAAAAAGATGTGGCCAGGGGTCGGTGAAACAGTAACTGGAGGAAGGGAAAGGAAGGACATCCACTCCTTCGAGTCCTTTTCAGTGCCACCCACTTTGCCTTGCTTCACATTCCCTTCTTCAAAGACTTTAAATATCACCACAGTAATGATGATTTTTTTTTTCCCTGTAAATATAAGGGGAAAAAACAACACCACAATGTAAGCCATCCTCAGACGGAACATAATCACTTCAAGCATTCTTTAAACAACTGTTCCTTGTAACTCTATTATAAGACAAAGCAGCGTGGAAATGTGAGCATCACACTCTTACGCATACTTCCCCACAGCAAACACACAAACTCTACAGCTAACTCACAAAGCCAACACTCAGTTTTTGGCACTCATTTTTCCCCATGTGAGTACTGAATACAGCAGTCTGAAGAAAACCAACACATGTAAGTGGAGAGTGATAGAGGAAAGTTTGGGGGACTATATAACTATAGTTCCTTTTATAGTCACATAATGACTATAAAAAGAACCCCACACTCTTACTTCTTTGGAATGAATTTCTGATAATTGTGGAGGATATATAATTACAGTATTCTTTTAAGCAGAAGTAGTTTTTTTTCCTCTGGCCTAGAAGTTACAGGTGTATCCTTCCACAGGAAATGATTTCAAATTTGGGAGTGGGCAGTTGACCTCATTGTGAAAACATATGATATCATATCACATGTTAGGGGGTATTATCATCTTACAACTATAAGTGTGACAACAACATATTTTCCAGTAAACACTAGAGATAGATAAGAGTTTAAAGCACAGCGTTTTACATACACACCCTTGTCAACTAATGAAAGGAATCCCTGTATCGTTTACTGACTGACACTCTCTCCTTTCTTTCACTGATGAAACACCCATTTCAACATCACTGAGGAGTGGTTTTTGGTATCTTACAGTAATTATCCACATATATCTCCATTTTAGAAAATAACGTTTTTAAAGTTTACTGTAGCATTTACTGTCAAATGAATTCCAGCACACATGTCTTAGTTCTGTAATATAAAACAGAAAAATACTTACAATTAGCATTGTAAGTACTGTAAGTATCCTGCTGCCAGCAGCCTGTGACAGAGAGAGAGCCTTTCTCAATGAAGAGCAAGCCAAGTTCAGACTCCCGTGCTTAGGAGTTAGATCTTGGCAAGGTCAACTCAGAATTCGAACTCCTGTGGACAGGAGGACCATTTGCAATTGGAACAGCAGTGTTCTTGCTACTATCAGCAGCTCAGCTCTGCACTGGTAATTACAGCTCAACACAACTGTACTTGACTGGACTGTGATAGAATAATCTTAACTCCAAGGTCCACAAACAGACTTTTTCAGGGAAAAAATGGAATTGACACTGAGTTTGGTTAAAGATATATAGCAAATTTCCAAACAGGCATTATTAGTTGGATAAACTGTCCCCGTCTTTGAAATCTATATGGTTACTTTCTTGCTCGAAAAAATATTAAAACAAAAGCTTTACAGCTTTGAGCCTGGCTTAAAGAGAGGAACACAGATTGAACCTATATTCATGTGAAGGTGCAATAATCAGAAAAATGTGTTAAATTCATGTGAGTGACCCCTCCAGTCAGAACAACAACTTGGAAAGTCATATGACATGATGGATGAAAGTAAATGTTTGGTTGATGGTGAGAAGCTTTTGATTGACGGTGCTAATTCATGTATTACATATCAATTTTTTAATATTGTGTTAGGTTGTAACAGTTACCTGCTGTCCTTGTAGACTGACCTAGATTACTTAGAGAAGTATTAATTATTAGTAACCCTGATAATTAGTAACACACATGCTGGAAACATTTATCAACATGTCGTTTTAATGCTCTGAGTAATAAAATACAGCATATCTTCTTTGTGGCATCCATGTTGATTCAACATTTCGACTTAAAAGTGTATGTACACACTAAAGTCGGAAGAACTTCCCACCTCCGGAAATGGGACCATCCAAGGAGCATGTGCAGCATGAGATAGAGCCAATGATTGTGGCCAGGCCTATGCAGACATGTTCGGACATGTCAGAGTCCTATTCCAACTCCCACACACTGCAGAAACCCTGTGTAATGACAAAATGACCTCATTCCAACCAACAGAGTTGGAAAACTCTGATAACCCATCCAACTCTATTAATCACTGTTAATCAGGCATGATAATTTGAACAAAATAATAGAGACAGGAAGAAGGAAAATGACTTTGCCAAAAAGGGCTGAGAAAGCAGTCGTATCGCTGAAAGGAGATGGGCGCATTGCTGATTAGGTACAGTTGAGGAGATGGTTTGATGCTGAATTGCTGTAAACTGTACTGACTCTGTTTTACAATGAGGAGGTGATACGGTATATTTCCAGGATATATTCCAAATTCTGTCTGATTTTAACATTTTCTTTGTATCTTCTTGTTTTGTCTTCATACACTGTGGTTTAGAACAGCACAGCTCAAATAAATAATGGTAAATCGTAAGGTGTTCATGATAGATATAAACACTAATTTTGCCCTGCACTTCCTAGAAATCACATTCACCACCTTATATGTTCAGATCCTTGTTGATGAAGGTATTGTTTTTATGATATTGTTTTCTCTGTTGTCTCTTGTGCCATGTTGGCTACTGCTGCTCATGTTATTTACAGAGATCATCTATTTATTCCAAACTACTGCTTGAAGCATGAAATGCATTGCTTCCTGTGAATCTGTGGATTTTTTCCTGGAAAAAGCCGACCAGATGCCGTTCAGCAAACAGAAGAGCTTTACTAAACTGAATATGTGCAGCATTGCTAATGCATTACATCATTCTATAAAAAGGAAGAAGCAAAAGGGACATTTATGTCACAGATTATATTGCGGATTATAGCTATTTTAAACAGCTTCTACATACAACAATATGTATAATAGCCATAGATGTTTATTCTATAGATGTTTATTTTTCTGCTGTGGTAAATTAATTTCCCAGTTGTGGGATAAATAATGTTAATCTAATCTAATCTAATCTAAACAACATTGTGAAGACAATCATGTGCACAATCATACATTCTCTCTTGTTAAAGGATAATTCCACTTTATTACAAACTCAAACTTATCCTTATTTGTTTGTCAATTGGTTCTGTTGTAATGTGTGAAAAAGACTGCTGAGATCCAGGAGCACAGCAACATCGGGACAAAAAAACAGTCGATACAGGTTACTGATAAAAACCCATGGTTAGCCAAACTTATTTGAAACACAAAAGAAAGGAGCAGTGAACAAGCAAACAGTAAGATTATGACCTAAAGTGTTCATTGTAAGCATCCATCACAGTTTATAGACCAATGTCCTGGTTCAACATCTGACCTACTCTACTAACCATAATTGTGCACACATGGTTTTCCTGTGCAACAAGGTATTGTACAAATATTTTGGGCACATTCACTTTTGGTTTTAGCCTCAAATCAAGTGGAAGACAATACTGTACTGTTGGTTTATTTATAACCTCTGTGATCACATCTGATCACTTGTGTTTTTTGTCCTGTTTGGTTTAGCGATTCTGCCATGGTCCCAGATCTCAGCAATTCTTGAGGTGAGTATGATGTTCCCGTAACCAACAGCTACAAAAGAGAGACCCTGGTTAATTGGACAAATAACAGGAACTATCCTTTTAATAACAGCCACACTGAAGTTCTTTGTCTTAGCTTGATTTGGACATCTTTGGACCACATACTGAGGACTACAGCTTTAAAGAACAGCAGTGCACGGTTAAAAAGCTGATAATAAGGCAGGCCTGTGAATATATTCAGAAAACAGCAGGCTTCCATCTTCTATGTGTAACTGCCAGTGTGAGCAGATAGCATCTGGGACTTGGAAAAAGATAACAGTTCATTTCTGTCTTGAACGCTCAAACTTTCTACCCTATCTCTCTGTCTAATGTGGGTGCAAATCAGCACTAAAACAACCGACTCTGCTTGTCTGCCTCTCTGCATCTTTTACATCATCACACCAGCACACATGATGTCAACATAGTTTTTTAATTGATTATAACATTCCTGGGGCATGTATGTCATTCCCCTCATACTCTCTCTCTCTCTCTCTCTCTCTCTCTCTCTCTCTCTCTTTCTTTCTTTCTCTCTCTCTCTCTCCCTGCCCTTGTTTGTTGTCTTTCTCCAGACTGTCAACAATTAAATTTATGTGGTTATGTTACACCCCAATACTGGCCTAAAAATCAGCATTCAATCAGCTCAGGCCAAACAGGTACAGGTTTAGGATATGTGTGTTATTGATCAGTAACAAGATTTCTTTTATCATATTAGATACTGACTGCAGAAAGGCGTTTGAGAGTGGAGAATCCCATTTAGACCTCTGAGGTAATAACTGGGTGTGAATGGAGTGAAGTGAACGTCTCACACTGCAATTAAAGATGTGGAATCAGCACATTTTGGCCTCTGAGTCACATCAAAGCAGCCTTGTGATCTCTTGCTGCTGCCCCAGATTCCGGCCTGCAATCAGGAGGGAAATTTGACGACATTTCACTCTCTCTCCCCCTCTCTGCCTCTGTGGGGTTTCTTAGAGTAGCTGCCAATCTCAGACACACACACAACACAAAAAAAGCCACTAACAAGGCTGCATTGGCTCTCATTACCTCTCTGCCTGTGTCCATGGCTGAAAGGAGCAGTGCTGCATCATAACAACAGCTGAGAGTGTGGCAATGAGCCAGGCTGTATGTGTCTGTGCATGCATCTGTCAGACAACCAGAGCTATCTGCTGGTTACCCATCTGGTGTAGGCCTACCTCATGTGCGTATGAATATGTGCTTCTTTGGGCCGAATGCAAAACTTGCCTGTGTGTATGTGGACAAGTATGAAATCACGTGTTTATGTTCATATCCATGTATGTGATATATGTGCTTGTTACCAGCTGCGACGGCAGGGCTAACAGGCACTAACACAGGGGCAATTTTGAGTACTTTGGCAGATGTTAATATGTCTAGGGACAGATTTTGTCACCATGTTAAAACTGAACGTCACAACCAAGTGAGATACTGTCACAGAACTTTACAGGTGTGTAGTTGAGATCAAGATAAAGGAGTTTGAAAATGGGATTTTGGGTAAAATGGGTAATTTTACAGAGTGCAGTTGACAGTTTATGAATCCTCTGCCAGCACTTGGTTTCTACTGAACTGGTTGTTGGCTGTAATTAACAGCTGGACTCTGTCTTTTCAAGGTATGCATAGGTATGGAAACTTTTACCAACAATCTTGTCAGAAAAAATGTGTCCCTGTCTTACAACATTCTTGTTAAGTTTCAAACAATAATGTGACTCTGTCATTGACATCACAACCTCCAACAATTTTTTCCTTATCTGAAGATGGAGTCTGTCAGCTGATACTATGTAGATGTAGACAGATAAAAAAAAACAGCTGCTTTTATCCAGGTCTTTTTTTATATGTTAACATTTTTTTTTATAAAAACAGCAAATATACTCCAGTTTTTGGTTAAATGTAAAAAATGGATTCACATTTCAGAATAATCATTTCAATTTAAATTTTTATCAGCTAAATCCATATAAAAGTCATGATGATGCTCTGATCTTGTGTGCTGTTTACTCATTTCCATGATACTGATTATATACTACATTACCATACATTATTACAGTGAGAATAGCAAGGAATTATTTTGACGTCACACTGGGTTGTAATGACACCTCAACGAGCTTTAGTGTCATAGAACAGGCTAATTAGTTTTCTTCCTTTTTCAATCTGTACCAAAGCTATTATAAGGAATTCATAGGCTTTAGCCTGCAGACACTGTTTAAGTTATTGTTGAAGTTGTTATTGCCACTGTATAGATGCTGTGATGAGGAACTTACTCTGAGGTGTCAGTAATGTTACTGCTCAAGCCTGCAGGGCAACAAGAACAGGGTCATGTTTAGAAGCTCCTCTATTTAAAGAACAGGTTGTCTCTTACAGTAAGGCGTTTATCTGGTTTTGAATGCAACTTTGTCACATGGTAAATAATAAAACATGATTACACTGGCTTACAGTGGTTGTTTAGACCATGAATGTAGTTCCTATAGTTCACATTTATCAGAGAAGGAAATGGCAAATTCCTTTAGGACTGACCCAACCAAGAAGAGCCCAGTATCTAGGACAACACACAGCGGCTACATTGTGTGTTGTATTGTCATTTGATGTTTGTCATTCAATGCCTGTAGCACACACCAGAAGTACTGCAGTTGGTTCTAGTGTGCCTGCACACTAAGTTGACATTTAACAGAATGTTTTGTACAGCTACAACATTTTAACAATACACCTTCATCAGGTGAGATGTGATGTATGTGCGTTTTTGCCAACACACCATTTTGGGATGTGTGTACATTAATTATTTCATTTTGTAGTTCATTTGTAGTTTCAAAACAAGAGTATACTTTAATCTGTTGCAAGACTTTCATGCAGTTACCACTCTTCTAAAAGTCAAAGGTGTCTTTCCAGTCTTTCTTAACGAATTAATTGATTGTTGGGGGGGCTAGCAAGGCTGTATTATTGTCTTCCACAGTGATGTGATAAGCCATAGAAATGTTTCCAACTTCCTAATCCACTGACTTACACCCCAAGAAGCTTCAAAAGAAGTAAACACACAGACCTAAGAGTCCACATTGAAACTTGAGTCAAAGTATATGTGAGTCAGCACCAGACTGAACAGTCACAGCATGCCCAACTACAGTTTATAGACCTTACCAAGGCTGCCCTTGTGAGTTGGCACCATCACAGTTTTAACTTTCCTCCTAGGCTGCCTGTCACATTTAATAGATGTAGAAGACTTGCTTTCCTTTCATTTAAGATACTTGCCAAGGGATTCGTAAGAGTAGAATAGTAGAGGATAAAGAAGTCAGGGAATGACATTCATTACCTCCGCCAAGGAGGTTATGTTTTCACCCATGTCTGTTTGTTTGTCGGCAGGATTACGCAAAAAGTACTTAAGTGATTTTGTACTGAACTTGGTGGAGGGATGGCGCATGGGCAAGGGAAGAAACAATTTTTTATTCTTTGAAGTCTGTTATATGTTGTTTGACATCGGCCTTGGCAGAGGTCTGCACTCTCGAGTACCCTTCTAGTTTTAAGTAGTATATCACATCACTCATGAAAACAGGCATCTGTTCATGTCAACCTTCTAAATAAACAAGCATGTCATCTGCATAGACAGCAAGTCGAGGGTAAGATGACTTATGAAGTTGTGCTTTAATGCACTCATGCACGTCCATCTAGTGAATGCCAGACAGGACTTCAAATTAGGCTTCTGTCTTCTTTAAAATAAGTACAAATGAAAAGATATGAAACAAGTTTCAGTCTGCAATAATGAGTGCAAATTTAGATCATTTTCAATAAACTTTATTTTTGTCCCATTTCCCCCCCCAAATACGTTACAATACAAAAAGGTGATCGGAATTCCTCGTGTCAAGACAATAACATTTACACAATAAATAAAAAACATGTATAAATAAAAATAAATAAACAGGACATTATGTGCCAAAAAATAAAGACTCTTTCTGAATTGGCAGATGGCTTTCACAATGTTGGGTTTTTTGAAAACACGTACGTAATACTTGCATTCCAGGTCACAGTTTTTAGGATACAACTCTGGGTCGAGAAAGCAATGTAAACCGATAAGGATTACAGTACAGTACAACGGAGTACAATGTTTTCTTTTTTTTTTTTCCATAGTAGATATTACTGGGATATATACTTATGATACCAGTTGTTCTAAAAGCTTATACCAGGTAGTGAGAGTGTAGTGCTAGTGGACTTACTTTTAAACTTGACTCCAAGTACAAAAGTAAATCCCACCTGTAAAACCCATCTCAAATCTTGTTTGTATCCAGCTTGACATTCACAAAGGGCTGTTATTGCACTAAACAGACATCCCTCAGAAAGGCACTTTTATCCCTCCCCCAACCTCCCAAACCTCATATTCCAACAGTTTTGATTACCAGCACGTGTGGCGCACGCACACTCACATTCACCTACTATACGTGAATTTAAAACTGAATCATTTTTTTAAAAAAACCAACAAAGAAAATGCCTTTTGGTATCTAGTTAAAAACAAATAAAATATAACAAGTGGGTAGTAAAAGATTTTGCTTTCCAGATGAATTTACAAAGAAAAGAAAGGAAAAAGTGCAAAAATGTGTCGCTCCCATAGCCCCTTTAATATGCTGTGTACCACGTCAGTGAAACTTGACTATTGATGATTATCTAACAAAACACAAAAGTGATGTTGGAGCAGAAGCAGCAATGACTCTCCAAACTTTAGCATCACCATCATCAAATAAGGCCAGGAATGTTATTTGTGCATGTGAGGTCAAGATCGTAGTGTGATCCTATAGCTGGCTCATAATTGTTTTAAAAAGGAGGGGAAAAAAATGAATGTGTGCACCATAGTCCAAAGAGGCCAGAAACCAACCGAGGGTAGGAGGGTCTCTCTCTCTCTCTCTCTCTCTCTCCCCCCCCCCCCAATCAAACCACACTTCTTCCCAAAGCATCTCTGCTGTAAGATCATAGGTCCAGTGCAAGTCAACGGGATAAATGACCTTGCTGCCAAAATACTTTTAGAAAAATGGAGCTGAAAGCATTCCAGCTGCAAGATTATCCTTGTTCCGTTGCAAGCAAAGAGGACAATTTTAGTGTTTAGATATCTTTGAGAAACCATGCCTGGGTTATCGGATATCAGGGGAAGCTGAAAGCTGCAGGGTTGGGTGGTGGCTTTAAAAGATCCAGCCAAGAAGCAGTGGTTTTGACTGAGTGAGTGAGGGAAGGTAATAGGGAATTTGGGTGTTCATTTAGGCATCTGCCTGTGAGGAATCCATCATTTCAGGCCATTTAGGAGTCTCTTATTTTAGGTAGCAATACCTTCCAGGTGGATACCTTTTAGGCATAAGCTGGACAGGCACAAACCCTTCAGGCAGATGCTGCGTTGGGCAACTTCCTGACTGCTTGATGTTCATCAAGGTCAGTCAGTTTGATAATCAGTAGCCTAAGCACCAGTCGAGGCAAGAATATTGCTCAGAGGAGTTGAGCAGCCTTCCATCCGTCAACTAAACAGGCTTCAGCCCCTCCCAGCACTGCACTGAAAAATGATATCAACCAGTCAGGCTGCCCCAAAAAAAAAAAAAGAAATAATAAAAAAAAAGGTGTCAACCAGTCAGGTTGCCTCTAAGGCATCTGCTGCTCTGGCAGCCTGGGAGGCACAGAGCTATGCTCTCAGGCATCAGCGTGATGTTGGAGCAGCTGCACCACATAGCGGAGTCGGTGTCGTAGCTCGGAGGTGCAGCCTATCTCATTAAGCATGCTGAGGAGGTAAGTGTATGAGACGCGTTCCCGGCTGATGTAGGTGAGTAAGTAGGAGTCATCAGATGACTTGCACAGGATGAGTTTGGTGTGGTCTGTGTAGAAGTTAACCTGGAAGAATTGAAACAGAGCATGAATGTAAGAAAATAGAAAATGACATCTGACTAACAGTTTTATAACTTGTAACCCTTTTTTACAGCGTTGTGTTTTATAAATGTATATAGGATTCTGAATTTAGAGTTTGTGCATTTTCGAACCTGTAGAGTGCCGTTGTTGAAGAGCATGACAAGCGCGTGGTCAGTCTTCACCCACTGGAGCAGCAGAGGAGGAGCACCAGAGACCTGTTCCTCACAATGCAGATCTCCACCCTGAGGAGGACAGAAAGCATTTAAGTTTAGATCACAAGGTCAGGTTATATACACTTATGTAACTGCACTCAGACAATTTTGAAAATATACAACATAAGTTGGTTATGAAGGCCCTTTCTTATTTCACATAAACTTTTTAAACAATCAATTTCTTATGAAACATATATAATCATCATTCAATATACGATTAATCAAACTAATGACTGCAGCCCACCAGCTGGAACAGTCACAATTCCTCATACCTCCATGAGGTTCTGTTCCATGTAGTTGGCCATTAGCTCTACAATTTGTTTCTGGCTGCGAAGTTGCTCAGGTAGAGAGTTGGCAGGGAAACTGAAGTGTTTGTTGTTGGTCAAGCAGTAGTGGACTGTCCTGTTTGGAAGAAAAACAAAAACCCCCCCACATTATTTAAAAATGTAATTGTTTGATAGAGGACACCAATCCCTAAAATATTCAATTAATTATGATCAAAACCTATGATCAGGAAATGACTGTTTTGGCTATGCAGAAACTTATAATTACAGTTTGAGCACGACTGAGTCTTATATAACAATCAAGAAGTCCTATGCACTATGTAAATGTTTACATGCCGCCCTTAGTAAATATTCTTAAAAAAAAGAAAAAAGAAAAAAAAAAGGCACTTACTTGCGTTGGTCACAAAGACTGAGATGTGTTCCTTCATTGAAGAGAACGCCGATACTTTGGTTCGACAGCTGGTAGCCAAAACCATATTTGTTTGAATAGTCGACCCATTTAGTCACCCACAGGAAGGACTGAGGTCTGGACAAACAGGGTGGGTTTCTGGTGGCTGGAGAGAGAGGAAACTGTGTGAGTGTGGAACCATTTCATAGCATATAATAATATCAATCCTGAGTAAATGAACACAAAAGTTCATGTTTATATTTCCAAAGTGTGTAAGTCAGCATTTTACAAAAAAGAAAAAAAAAAAAAAAAAAAAAAAAAAAAAAAAAAAAAAAAAAAAAAAAAAAAAAAAAAAAAAAAGGCCCTATAATAAAAGCTACAAGCTTAAAAGGAGTTTGGTGCTACATGAGTCAGCAGATATTCAGAGGATTTAAAGAAATGGCTGAGGCAAGGAAAAGATCTGGACGATTAAACTTGAATGATTCTGCATCATTCTTAATTTAATGCAACAGAATGGAAGAAATGGTTCATGTTGTAAGACTTAAGTGAAGCAGTATTTATTTGGCGTGCCGTTTGTCTGCTTTGCTCTCTCCTACCTGCAGGCATGGTGGCCAGGCAGCCGTTGAGAACTTTCATGGCCGATTCAGCAACAGCTGCAGGGGTCAAGACATCCTCGCATGCTGGAGAGAAAACAAGCAAAACATTGGATTTTGAAATAATATCTTTAAAAAAGTCAGCAAGTAAAAGTATATTGAAAAGTGGTATTGAAACCTACGTTCAGTGCTGCTGGCCATGGTGCCCTTGAAGGAGCGAGAGATTGATTTCCTGGATTCCTCCTCTGCAGGAGTCTGTTCCAGAGGCACAGAGCTGACCAGCTGACCGGTGGGAGAGGGCACCTGAGCAGCAACAACAGATGAGTCAACACGCATTCATGACATGAGGAACAAAGTGATGGTAAGAGCAGAGGACAAAAAAAATGACATGGCAAAAACAGCTTTACACAGAATTCAAAAATAGTTTGCATGAGCAAGGCTTCCTCATCGACTGTTGGTCTAAACACAGAACAGCAACGCCGCTCTTCTTTTTTTAACATCTGCTACAACTTGAACTGCCGCAGCCTCATTGGTTTCGAAAGTTTTAATCTTAGGCATATTACTGCCACTGAATTGAAACAACTTTAAGCACAACAGTTTGATTCTGTGTGCGTCCAAGCATGCTGCACCTTAAATTTAGTTTCACATGTCATGTTACCACAAAACCTGTTTTAAAATTACCAGCCTGTAATCTGTTTGTTAGCGTGCTGTGTTTTTATGCAGAACATATGAACAAAAGAGTAAATGGGGTACTTCTGACTTGAAAAGCCAGATAGATTCAACCAGTCTGTGATAACAGTTTCCTCAGATTCATACTACAGACACTCGCCTGTTACTGACAGTAACAGCTACAACCAACATAACAGACTGTGCTACATTTCTCCTCTGACTTTCACTTGTCTGTTGACAGGCTGAAGGACTTCTGGGACAACACAGCATCTTATACTGCAATCTCAGCTAAACAGCCAGAAAAACAAACTTCTAGAATCCTTTTAACAAGAAGGTTGTGAGGTCAAATGTTTTATCCATTGTTCAAATAAAAGGTTGCCCCATATTATATATTAGATTTGCAATGCTATTCTGAGGTAAAACACTCTCCATCATCACACATATATATACACACATACATACATACACACATATATAGTCATTTATTCACCCCGTCTCCATCGCTGTTCCATTTATAAGATGCTTTTACTGTTTAAAATAACATGTTGGCAAGGTTTTAAGCTCACTTCAAACACTGGATGCAAAGCAATTATCAGTCATATGGGAAGAAAATATGTACTTCATTTATCCCTTTGCAGATTTTAAGACCAGCTGAGAACTGCTGTGGGACTTGATTACTTTATTAGTAGCTGGGATTACCCCATTTTAACAAATCCAACTTTTTTTTTTTTTTTTTTTTTTTTTTTCTTACAGAAGTAGAGGGAAAAAAAAAAGAAAAGAAAAAAGATGTACCTCATTGGGTCCCACTGTCTTGTAGCTGATCTGGTGTTTGATTGAACATTTCACAATGCCAGACACCAGCTTGGAAATGTCTTTGTCATCTTTTTCCTCGCATGGAATCTTCTCCACTGCAACAATAAGATTCATACATTGTAGTCACAACAAATATGTTTCAGCATTGGAAGCTCTTAAATACCTACAGTAGAGATGCTCAGAGGGAAACTAAAGCTGAATACAACCTGGTTGTTCAGCTTAAAAACATTTTTAAAAACAACAGCTCCCGTAAGAGAAAACCGGATGAACAAGATGATAAATGCTACATGATTACATTTACAGAAATGGACAAATATGTTACTAACCCAGTTACTTGCTGAATGAATGACCTGTTGTTCTACTGTGTCAGTCACTCAGTTGCTGCGCTGCTGCTTACCTTTTGCTTTCTTTTTGCCAAAGAAGCTCTTGGCCATTTTAGTGAAGAATTTCTTGGCAGGGCTGGGGGGGTGGAGCTCTGGCACCATTACACAGCTACTGGGAGGAAGCTTATCAGGGGTGAAACCCTAGAGGAGGAAGAGGCAGACAAAAAGGTGAGGAAGATGCAAGAGGGAAGTAAAAAGGCACGCACCTTGTTCTCAGTGAGAACAATGATTCATCGTGTGCCGATTCCACTCCCTAAACAAACATTAGCATTTGATTATCGCTTCATTAAAACTGACACAATTAGTATAACATACTTTGGTGAAGAATTCGTGGTTGAGGATTTGATCCAGTGAAAGTCTGTCGCTGGGGTTTTTCTGCAGAATGCCTGAGATGAGTTTCTGTGCAGCGGGGGAAAGCGTGGAGGGCAGGTTGTACCGAACTTCCTTTATACACTTGTAAGTCTCCTTCAGGTCAAGGGTCTCAAAAGGAGGATTGCCACACATCAGTGTGTACCTGAATAGGAGAAACCAAACCAACCTTTGGTCAAATCAAGAGACAAAAATAATGATTCCTCGATTTCACACTGTACTATTGTCATGACTTTGTCCACATGACAAAAAAAAAAACAAAAAAAAACCACAAAACAAAACAGAAAACACTTACATGACACATCCAAGAGACCAAACGTCAGACTCTGTGCCATGGCCCTGTCTGTTGAGCACCTCGGGGGCCAAATAGTTGGGAGTCCCACAAATCGTTCTGAGAAAAAAAACAAAAACAAGTATAGAATAGATTTAATGCCTCAAACTATTCAATTCGTTTTCTGTTCTGTTGATGTGTCATGAGGACAAGGAAGTGGTGGTTGAAACATTTTTTTCTGTCGCAGTCATTCATCTGGTATTCCACAGGAAGGTGTCAAACAAGTATTGAAACTGTGATCTAACCGCTACATTCAACTGCCACTTGGAAACCGGTTTAGTTAGGTACTTATTGAGGGGGTGAGAGGGTGATGGGTTGGTGAGAGGAAGTGTGCTTGGCAGCTGACGTAATGGTTTTAGCCTAGAAAATGGTTTAGACTGTATCGTTCAAAAAGAAGTAATGTGTATAGCTTTTAACTTCAAAGAAAAAGAAAAAAATAAATAAAGTAATCAGTATATAATAGGGTCAATTTTGAGAAATTGTTCCGAGAGCCATTTATGATTTTGATATAAATTTTTTCTTCAAGGTTAGAGAATGTGGCTAACAACTTTAGATTAAAAAAAAAAAAGGGAAATAAATCTCACTTTTTCCTCTGTTCGACTGTCTCCAGCTTGGCGGCGAGGCCAAAGTCTCCCAGCCGCAGTTCCATGTTCTCGTTGACAAAGAAGTTGCCTAAAAGAGACAAAAACATTTGTCCAGTCAGCATTCCACAAATAACATGTGCCTGCCCAAAGTCACAGCAGATTCCTGGGATGCTTGTGTGTGCGTATACGCAACGGTTTCAGTCATATGATCACATACCTAGTTTGAGATCTCTGTGTAGGATGCCTCTGCTGTGGAGGTACTTGAGGCCGGATATGATCTGTTTGAGGTAATATCGCACTTCTGGCTCTGTGAGTGTGTGTCTGGCCTTCCAAATGTGTGCTAGGGACTGCAGAGACAAAGCAATGAGTGAACTGTCAACCCCGCATCTGTCAGTGGACTGTACAACACTGCTGCGCACACACATAATCACACCAACCGCAGTAGCATTCAAATAAGGTGCCTGGGACTCTAAGTCAGTGGTGATTTGACTGTTAGAAATGAATACTCAGTAGAAAAAAAAAAAAATCATAATATTCTGTTTTTGTTCCTGTTGCATCACTGTAGAGCAGTACAAAGCAGGCTGTACACATGCAAGCAAAAGACATGAAACCTGTGCAGATCGTTCTAGAGATTTCTGAGGTCTCACCTTCCGACTGCAGAGCTCAAGGAATATGTAGATGTTTTCTTGGTCTTCAAAATGATGAGAGAATTTCACCACATGCTTGTGTGACAGGGTTTTGTGCAGCTCGATCTCATTCGTAATCTGTCAAAATTCGACAATCAATCAATGTGTTGGCATATTTCAAACCTAACACAAATCCAGATACTTGCAGTAAGGTTATGAAGTGTACTCTCTGCAAGACACACTGATAAAACAATCGAGTATGATTGTGTACCTTGTCCCTCTGGTGTGGTTTGGACACCCTGCTCTGTGGAATCACCTTCACGGCATACATTTTGTTGTTGGAGAGGTCTGTCATCTCGTAGCATCGAGCAAAGCCACCCTTGGGGGAGACAAACATGAGGATCAGTTAAAGCAGCAGGTTGAAAACCTGCAATGGCCATAAATAAACTGTCTCAATGGCAACTCTTTGATCCAAGGATCAATATGTATACAGCAATCAAAACGATTCAACAATGATTTAGCCAATTCTGATGTGGAGGCGGAGGGTCAGTTAAACAGGTGAGGGAATCTGAAATCCAGGATCAAACATATCAAAAAGGGTTAAATCTAAGTCAGATGAGCCATTTCATAATCAAGGTGATCAGCATCTCTTGTTGCCTTGGATGTTCTGATGTGCTTCTAAAACCGACAATCAGCCCCAAATCTCATGTTTACTGCTGGTTTTTCATACATTCACCCTGAACCAATCAAGAGTATATAGGGCTCGAGGACATGAAGGATGAGGCAGACCAGGCTGCTGCATTCATTAACCGTGAAATTGACGGAGACGTTTCCAGCTCTGCGGCAGGCAGCAGAGAGAGAGAGGAAGAGAGAGAGACAGAGAGAGAGAGAGAGACAGAGGATGAAAAAAAAGAAAGCTTGGCCGGCTGCCCGACGCAGCGTATCGATGACTAGCAACATGTTGATACAGCCGCTCCATTCATACACTGCACATATGGTGTCAAAAATCATTACAGCGGCTACATTGTGAGGGAGAGGAACAACAGCACAGTCAGACAGATCGGGGGTTATTGGTTTAACATTCTTTTAGAGGTGCCGTTTAAAACGCAAGGATTCTTGTAAATAATAACTCTTCGGGTTACATAGGTGTTGCCAATCATGTGTGCGCCCAGGAGCTGGGCACACCTTGCGCCTGATTCATTCAGCAATGACGCGCACAGCAAAGGGGAGGTTGCTCACATCCACCACGAGGTCATTCCCTGTTCCCGCATAAGTAGGCTAACACACCTGGAAAATAGCTGATAATGATTTTTTAAAACACGAAGCCTATCCGTAACAAACTAAAACAGCGAGTCGTTCACACGGATTCTAGATCCGTCTGTCGCCTCCGAAAGATTCCGGTGGAGAAGCGAGACATTCACATGTAAAACATTAAAATCTTCGTACCTTTCCCAAAAGCTTCCCTTTGCTGTAAGATCTTCCCGTCTTGGAGTCTGTCACCACCTGGGCCAGCTCCGGTTTGATTTGTTCGGGTTTATTCCTGCTGGTTTTCACCGGGACAGAGGACTGTTGGGGTCCACGCTCCGGAACAGGCTTAAATAAATCCGCATTCATGGTGTGGCACGAGATACGCTGCGCCGCGGAGAAACAACCGGTATCCATTTAACACAGAAGAAGTGATCAGTTCGTAAAGTTGTATATATAAATAAGTATATTTATCCCTTTCGCTTATTTGTTTCAGTAGTTGGTCTGGTGCGTAACGGTGCGTCCGCCTCTCCCAACTGTATCCATCTGGCGTGTCGGGGCACGGTTCTCTCCGCCTATATAGGCGAGCGGCGACGTCATGGGGCAGTGGGCGGGGGGAGATGGCGCACTGGTGGAGAAAGTCCAGACGATTTGCCCAGACAGAAACTCAATCAAAACATTATCTGGAATGTAAGAAAAATATGAATGAAACAGCTACTGAAAAAAAAAAAAAAGGTTTTGACTCTCGCTGATGCAGCTGGTGTCTCAGCTGCCAGGCCAGGCCGGGCCAGGCCAGGCCAGGCCAGTAACACGCTGCGACCCGAGCAGGGGGGTTTCCACTGTTTGTCATCTTTAATCTGGAGACTAAGTTTATTGAATGTGGCAAAGAGACTCCTGCAAGGCAGTTCAGATGGTGAAAACTGTGAAGACAGTCTTCATTCTAGAACTGTCATTTTACTTAATCTCCTGAGATAAACCTGAGCTATTAACTTTTGCTCTTTCATTATTTAAGGGATTATGTTAAGAGAAGCAAGTGAGGGAGTGAATATTTTATCCAGCCTAAATGATTCTGCCTTTATTATTAACATTTTTACAGTAGCTACCTCTACCAGTTGGTCCTATAGACTGTCAGTGACGTCAATGAGAAAATTCCTCATAAAATACCTCAAAACTGATTTCAGTTTGTTAGATAACAGACACACTAACATGGAACTATTACAAAGGCTCATATGACTCTTCTCTGTAAACAATTGTATGATGAACAATTCTTCAGCACCTGCAGATCATAAAAACTGCAGGCGCAGAAATGTGTTTGTTATTTTGCTAAAAGCATCAGAAGCTACAAAATAAAAGCTCCAATTCCTACAATAAAAAAAAAACTTTGTTTGTGTGTGTATGAGATCCCCTGAGAAACAAGCGAAGTCCTGATTGCAGCTGCCACCTGGTGGTGGAAAAACTCCAAAGCCTATGCCCTGCAGGGTTTTAATTGTATAAACTCCCTTTATTCAATTGTGTTGTGACTGTTTATAAAAGAAACACAGGCCATTAACCAGTGAAAGTTGGAGTGCATCAGAAACATGTGACCAGCAACAGCAACCAATTTGGTCAAACAATATCTGGAACATGGCTCATCTTTCTAATGTTTAGGTGAAGGTTAATGTGTTTTGTTTTTGTAAATCAGATTTTGTTTTAAAAATGAATTTAAATGAACTTCATGTAGAGACAGTCTTAACATAAAAAACTAACTTTTTCATGGGAGGCGGGCCTCTGTGAAGGTATATACAGTATAACTTATGACTATACAAAATTCAAACACTCCAGTGGAAACATGTGATGTGGCCTAAACAAATGTCTAATAAATAGAATAAAATCTATTCTAACCTCAAAAGCAGAAGACAAACTGAGACAAAGAGAACTCAGTTCAAGAATTATATTTGTTTGACTGCATCAGCAACCTGAGGGCGGGCAACAATACATTTAAGAGGATGACATAAGCCAAAGGAAAATATCAACATAATTGAAATGTAGATTTTTACATTTTCACAAATATTGGCGGGAAAACCACAATGTGAACAGTTGAACCATAAATACAAATTATAGTAGGAAACTGTTCTATCACTATAAAAGTGCAACCGCCACATTAAGTAAATATAAAGAGTGTTTTAGAGCGTTACACGATGCAACAGGAATGAATTGAATACATTAAATATCAAACACATACCCGCGCAGACCCAGTAATGTGAATTATTACACTGGACTGACGCATGAGTAGGACTGTCTTTGCAGCTATCATTTGATCTATTTATGGAATGACAAAAAAAAAAAAAAAAAAATCAAAGGCTAATATGAAGACAAGAACAGTCAGAAGGGCCCTCTGGTTGTCTTCACTGAAGGAACAGAAATGTGACTTTGGCAAATGTACACTTGAAAACATCCTAAATATCAGTTCAGTTTCGCTACACTGAATTCTGCACAGGAACATTATTAACAAGTGCCTTCACAGAACATATAGATGTACTACATTTTTCAATTACCCAGGGCGAATTCAAACCATCTTCTACTGACAGGCATTTATTAAAAAAAAAAAAACCAAACAAAAAAAACAACTGCATTGTGGTCCTTTAACCCTTTAAAATAAACCTTAACCAAAAGAAAAAAAAAACAAAAAAAAAAAACAGTTATGAAACTGTGATTTCTTGCTGTGTTTAGGTTCCATCTGGTGAACAGCACCCTTGTGCTTCTATAGGAATTTTCCATTTCATTTATGGACAGGTTTCTGCATTATGACCAACGACTGACAGAACATCAACAGCCTGGTTTTCAAAGCAGAGTCAAACTGAGGCCATTCAGGGCTTACACATAATTCCTGCCAACTTATCTATGAGCTGTATACCTAAATTTTAGATTTTGGGGAAATATAATTCACATATTGGGACTTCAGTTTTAACTGCTATCATTAAATATTCAACTTGTGCCTGCTGCAGCCCTGGATGATCTCACTTGCTCTCGCAGTGAGTGCAGTTCAGAAATCCATAATTTCTTCTCCTCGTATCTTCTTTTCTTGGGACTCTGACCAGGCTTTGTTGATGGTTCTCTTCATCTCGTCATCTCCCTCTGCGTAGATCTTCTTCAGCATGCTCATCAGGCCCTCACTGGGGTCTGCATTCTCATCCATATTGGGTTTACTATTGAGAGCCATTAGAGAAATACTATGAGAATGTGTATGTTTCTCTGAATTGTTTGTATTATTACTCTCATCTTGTGTGTCTGTGAACCCAAGCTATGTATATTCTCTGCTTAATACACAGCGACACCTGGCACATAGATCTGGTACTGCACTTTAATGTGCTTTACAAGGAGTGCTGTTTTGGGTGATTGGACAGATGTGGGTGTGAAATTACCACTGATTGACTGTTTATTCTTCATGTAACTACTCATGCCAGTGTGTCATTAGCTGCTGCTTATGCATTTGTACGTGTTGTGCAATACATTTTGTGAACTTGTTCAACCTCAATTAAAATTCTGGATTAATGCAAATTACAAGAACTCACATTCATTACATTATTTTCTGAACTTACTCTTTTTCTTTAGACTGCTGTTCCACCGTTGTTAGGCACTCCCACTTCTTTGTTGTTTGCTTCTTGCACATGAGCAGGACCATGTCTGTTTTTATCTGTTGCAGGGGAGGAGACAAAGATACCCAAATATTTTCTTCAGGAATTGTGAACAGAGACACCACTAAACAGCTGGAAAAAAAGGTACAACAAGAGAGCCATCTTCATCTGATCTTAGCCAACACCTTGACCGCTAGACGCTGATAAGTCAATACAGTATATTAGAGTCTACTTTCTGCCCTCTAGTGGCTAAATAGTTGTAAGTGAGCCATGTCAGAACATGGCATGTTTCAAGGTGAAGCGAATCAAGAGCATGTTCGTGTGCATGATAATATGATAAAAATCTTTGGAGACAAAACAGCTTGAGCATGTAAAAAATTTGTAAATTAATTGAAGATGTTTTGTTGTTCTTTATTCACCTTTTTGTAGCTGTCCTTTTCATCGATTGGATATAACAGATTGAGAACTGTCATCTGATGGTTTTTCCCATCTAGATCCTTTACCAGAACAGAAAATGACCTGCAGCAGAGAGAATGGGGAAATACAGTTGTACGGTTAGTAACACATGACAAATGATGAACACTAAATATGTGTATATGTGTGTGCTGATTACCTTTCTGTAAAGTTGACCTCCACATTTTCCGATGGGATTTTGTGCACATCCTTCAGTGTGAGGTAAATCTTAACAAATTTCTCTGACTGGTCCCAGGCTACATGGAAGATGCAAAAGTGTGAACAGCTTTCAAATACTTTTCCAGCTCTCTCTCTCTCTTACTCACACACATACACACACACAGTTGCACTTTCTCACAAATGACTGAGAGTCTTAGTGAACAATGGCACCATACCATAGTTGGTAATCTTGACTGTGTATGCTGCTTTAGAGGCTGCAGATGGGTCAGCTTGTCTCCTGGCCTGTTGCTCCTTCTGTTGTCGTTTGACTGAAAGCTCCTTCTCCACCTTCTTCTGCTCCTGTCTTAGCAGTTCCTGCACTCGCTGCCTCTCTGACTTTTCCAAGAGTGACCCCAACTCCCGCAAGTCTGCCTCCAACTGGTTAATCTGCATTGGGGAAAGCAGTAGACCACTGAGAAATACAAATCCTTGAATTAAGCATGTGTGAAACATGAAGTTGGTGCCTGCTCCGCATTGGACATAAACAGGGCATTAGCTGACAGTCATGATGCACCTAATACAGGTGCTGCCATGCCAGAGGGAGAACTAGTGTGTGGCTTCTCCACTGTGATTCCGCATACACAGCCTGTGTGTTAGCAGCTGAGTTAGCATTATCAGCATGTGAAGCAGGTGAGGCTACACTGATTATTTTTGCTCCACCTTTCTCACTTATGAAAGCATTGACACTGTGTGGGGTGGGTGAGGAGGAGCAGGCAGCACGCACTTTCCCTTCACTGTCAGCTCTACATCAGCCAAGAAGGGAGAGGAGGGTCCCTTCTCTGATAAGGCACCTCTCCTGCATAATAACACTAGTATCCGATACCTGTGCAGTGCAAGTACTGTAGGAATGTTGCTTTTTAGGGAAGGTGTAAGGCTTGAGCCAACACCCTATACTGACAGTAAAATACTTTGCATTATGTAAGCCTGAGACAGAGGCTCGGACAGGGCCAGCACCCCTGTACTCCTGGCTCTCAGCTCGAGGAGGAGGCAGGAGCAGAGATGAGGTGGATTGGCTACTGGCTGCTGGAGCTTAAGCTCCGGGACAACACTGCTTCTGTCGGTCCTCCTCCTCATACTCATCCCAGGGTCTCACTAGCACCTGGTTGGTGTGGAAGGAATGGATCGACTCAGTGAATTGCAGCTGCCGTACATGCACCTCTCGAGGGAGTGCAACACAGGCGGGGCAGGAATCAGCTTCAGCTTGGTGGCGCCAGCCAAAGCAGCAAAAACAGTTCCACCTGAGGGTGATAGAATCTTCCTCGGAGAAACATGTTGTCAGGGTGGCTGAGTGAAAAAGGGAGCTACTGGGGCTAAAGGAACACTATTGATTGGTCAGTAAGTACAAAGTTCTGTGTCAGGGTGCCAAGGAGGAGCCTCGGAGGAGTTAACCAATAGTAAAACCCGTTAGAGGGCGGAGATCCTACTAAATAGAAGTTTACTGCTTCTTTGGAACTGACACTCTTGAAACAAGTGGTTACCCTGTTACTACACGTGAGGGAAGATCAAGTGGTTGGTAGTCATAAGATGCCATAGACTGTCCCCTGTGCCTGGTTATCTAACATACTCTTGAACCCCTCTGAAAAAAATTGAAGCCAAAAATTATCTTGAAACTCTACTTACATCTCGATGCCATGACGACAAATAATGTACTATGACTTTAGCTAACATTAGCTACGTTAGCATTACGTTGCTAGAATGTTTTCATAAACTACAGTCAAAGCTATTGACAAACACCAACAAACATGACTAGGCGCTTTTATCATTTCAGGCGAATGAGCGCTCAAGTTTAGTTTAAAAAATGAACTGCTAATGAAAAGTCCAGATAAAAAATAATAGATCACTTTGCCCGTTAGCGATGGCTTGCTACTAGCTAAGTTAACTAACATTAGCTACCGTAGCATTGTTCAGAGTGGAATCATGTAAACGCAGCCATTTCAATTTATACTATACAAGCCCTAGTATTGCTCTGTCAGTGTGCATACGAAGCTGAATAAAAAATGCTGTTCACCTGTTCAGTTAGATCCATTTAGGCTTTGTTTTATCTTTTATGTTGGCTTGGTTCAGAAGTGTGTTCTTTTCTCTGCTGTGTCTGCAGGCCTTTCTTCTTCCTCTTTTTTGATTGTTGGTGGTCGGCGAGCCAGTCTATACGCGCACTACCGCCACCTATCGGACTAAGGTGTTGACATACATAAAATGTATGAAACTACCTTTCTTTCTTCTTTGAAGTGCTTAATTACATGACTTTATTTTTTATTATGCCTTTCAGACTAAACGTTTTAACTTAATTTGAATGGATGCAGGGTTTTGCTGCCATTCACACTATTACAGGACAAACAGCTCTCAATGTAGGTGATACCTGTCAGTCAAAATTTTCAATGGGTGACTAACCTGTTGTCCTTTTTGTTGGTGGATGACAACATGGTTTCCCTTTACCATATTTATACTAATTACTCTATAGATCATTGATCATCTCTGTATCAGCATCTACATTCTACAAGAAACTGACACACACTTAATGATGTGCAACAATATTTATTTATCAATTTCTGCATACAGTTAGTTACATGTGCATGTGGTCCACTTTTTCATATTTAGAAGAGCAATAAGGAAACATGGACAAACAATCTACAGAAATTACATACTCATGTCCTTGTTATCATATAAAAATACTGGAAACATGCTGCAGTAATCTCAGTGAATTCACTACAACACTTTCCAGGCTTTTGTGGGTGGTGGTGGAACTGTTTTATTATAGTCAATACCTTTAAAGACTCCAGAACAAGTCAATATTGAATGGTGATGTCCTGCTCTTCTGATCATAGCCACTGTCACAGCCTGTTTTTCATGATCCAATCCGAATGTAGTGTCCAATACACCCAGAATCACCACCTTGCCCTCAGAATCCCAGACATCTGGTTGTGATCAGCTAGATCACGGAAGACAATGCGGCTCACTCGCCACCTCCGCTTCACTCCCCGGGGTCGGGAAGTCATCACACACCTGTTGCGTATTCTCACAGGGCAGCTGTCCCTGGGTAGTGCTGAAATTTCTTTATTTGCCACCTCCTGCAAAGATTTAAAAACTGAAATCAGTTTTTTTTGTATTTTAAACAATTTGGAATAACTTTGGATATTGATTTTCATTACTCCCATGATGACCACAAAAGACACAGTTGTGACAATTAACAAAAATGTAGCTATTTTGGGGTGAGCACAAAGATGCAGGCTGAAGTTTTTTCAATTGACCAATGACAGCAAAATTGAGTGGGATCTCAGCTGGCATTCCCTTGCATCATATATAACTTTGGCATGCCACTCATACAACTATAGTTAGAAATATTGCAGTCTACCTGAAGCTCTTTGGGTAGGATGGTGTTCTTTCTCAGTGCATTGATCCGTAGCCTCTCATCAGCATAGTCAAAGGCCATCTGCCTTCTCTTGACATCCCTCAGCATCCTCCAGTTAACGTAGTAACATCTCACCTGCTCCACAGACCCCCAGCAGCTCCTCAGGGCCTGCACACAATGTTCCAGCAGTTGTTACTGACCGACAGCTAATGTTATGTGCTATAGCATGAATAGCTCAAAGTAAATGTGTCTAACAAGATCTGAGACTAATGTTAAAGGCTGTTCTTGAAGCCTTTTTGTAACACAAAGGTATAGATCATGCTCAGGGGAAATATAATCTTGTAGCATCGGTTAATATACTATTTGGCTATCAAATATGTATGCCCAAAAGATGGAGGCAAAATTATTAAGTACTAAGAATTTGTAATTTGTCTATAGTTTATTGAGAGAAATTAAAGAAGAAAACAAGTTTTTTAAATAGACAAATACACTTGATTTTACTACCATTAGTTCATGCATTTTTGTAGTAAGAGGAAAACGGTATTATTAAATAAATATTAATATTTACAAACTCCTCTGTTCTGCCAGGACAGTATTATTGTCCAAGTTCACATCAGGGGAAAAGAGCGACGCATTGTCAATAGTGCAATTTTTCACCTTCTTAGATAGTGCACTGTATTTCTTCAAGATGAATTTGTAAAAAAAAAAAAAAAAAAAAGAATTGTTTGTTGCTTTGTTTCTATATCTGAACCATACTATAGCCTCTGTCACCTTGACATATTCCACGCTTACATGTTTTACCCTGAGGGCTGCATACAGTGTTAACTTCCTGAGGTGCAAGTGCACAATCTACTGCAATCCAATACAGCTGTTATGCCATAAAGTCTACTTCCATAATGGCTATAATGTTATTCTTTGACACTGTCAAAGAGGTGTTCATTCAATTATATTTTTACGCACTGAGGTCACAGTTAGTGATGGTAGTATGCTGGTCTGCAACACAAAAAATTAAGAACACCTCTCAATGTAATGTAGTCCAGTGCAACACCTCCTATTATAATCTCACTCACATATAATTGAATATACCACAAAAAGTCTTCGCACAGGCAGAATTTATGGCGGAGCTGTTGTTTTAAATTGCAGCTTTTAGCACAGGTGAGAAATAGTAAACTGATGATTAAGTGAACACTGAGTGTCTGTCCCTATACGCTAACATTTCAAGTCACTGAGACACATTTGTTGAATTAAGACAGTCAAAGTGTCGTGATGATTTGTTGACATCTGCTTCAGTTGACGTGAAAAACAGACAGACGAATGTGAGTAAAGCTTAAAGTCACTGTCAGTCTTATATAAGCTTCTACAGACAAAACCAGTGAGAAATGTTCATATTTTAACCCAATCGGAGTCATCCGCTGCTGTTGCCTCTGAACAAACAGGTCTTCATTTAGATATAGTATAGAAGACGTTACTGAGCATTAGCTGCGAAGCTAACGTCAGAAAGCTACTTAGACCACTAACACTGTCAGCATTGATTTCTCTTTCCTTCTGTCGCTAATATGCAATGCGGTCTAAACAAAACACCTTAAACCACAACATACCACCCTAAAACGGATAAGTTACCTGCTTTGGGGCGCAGAGAGAGGAATAAAGGGCATTTAACCCTGAACATGCTATCCTCAGGGCTGCCATGTTGGATTTGAAAATGTTGTGCAAAACCACCAAAGAAGGATGATACAGACTGAAAATGTCGCCACCTGTTGACCAGGAGTGAAAAATGATAACTGAGGCTGGAACTAACGATTTTTTTCATTATCGGTTAATCTGTCGATAATTCTCTCGATTCTTAACGCCGAGGTGATTTCTTCATATACACACAGTTTTGTCAGAGCAACAGCCCAATCCCCAACATTCAATTTAATATCATAAAATACCAATTAAACCAAAAACATATTTGAGAACCAAGAACCAGGGAATTTGGCATCCTTTATCTGACAAAATGACTCAAAACGGTTAATCGCTTATCAAAGTAGTTGATAATTAATTTTCTGATGATCAACTACTCAGTTAATTTACAAATTATTGCAGCTCTAATCCCATCTTTTACAATTGAAAAGTTATAACCAGGTTATTAGAATGAAAAAGAATTAGAAAAAAAAAGATACACATGTGACAGAGAAAATATTCTCAGAAATGATTTAGTTTTTTTTTAAAAGTATTTAACTCCTGGATGCTGCCAGTATTTTGTGCCTACTGATGTCCATGAATAGACAGTGACTTTATTTTTTATGTATTTATTTTGTGTTTATAGAATAAATATCACACACCATTTTAGTGAAAACCAGAACATTAGACATCTCTACAATGTTGCTATTCTGTTGGATAGTGTTCTTCTGTTTTTCTTATTTTGTCCATAGCGTAAGTGAATATCACATTACATAACTATAAACATTTGAGGACTCATGATGGTATAATTTATCACATTTGAATGAATTCTAAAATAGCAATACTTAGGTATAGAAAACTGTCTGTCGAAGTAGCTGACTTTTCTGTAGCCAACAGTGGTTTTGATTAATTTGCTTTGTTGGAGATTTCAGGTAATGCGTGATCAAGATGCTAGATATTACATTTGAAGAGATTCAGCTACATGTATAAGCACCTAATAGGCAAACTAACTGTCTGACTTTCACATGTTCATTCAGAGACATTTGATTGCAAATTAGGTTTAGTAACAACAATGGAATATGTGAATGCTACAGTTCTTTATTGTAATTTCACTAATGAATGAGTCACTGAAAGGTTGGGGCTTCCATTTTTAAACCCTTGTGGTAATACTCAAAAACCAACAGGTGGCAATGTTGTTATATGATTATAAACTCATACTCACTTTCTTACCACCCACCAAAGGAACGATTCCCTTCTTATACTGAATCTAAACCTTATGTCTGACTGAAATCGTATTCTGAAAACCAGACTCGTCTTTCCTCCCCTGACGACCCCAACAATGAAATTCTTGTGTTAGACAAAACAGCGCACTGTGGTCTTCTTTCAACATGTGTTACAGCAGGACATTGTTTTAAAAGTTTTTATAGAATAAGATTTAACAATAGCAGCAGATTCCATTAAGGTTTTCTCAAACAACCCCCATTATTTTACAGCCTTGAGGGGATTCCTTCTTTCTTGGATAAATATTAACACATGACAAACTGCAGGCAGTGTTTCCTCTGTACAGCAGGCTGGAAAATCTGTACAGGCCTCTGAGTGTTGATCTAAATGATAAGTGACAGTAGATGATGTGCATTAATGGTGCTTAGAGAAAGTGGTACTTCAAGTCCTCATACAAACCTCAATAACTGGGTGTTGAAGTATCTTTGCTGTTTGATGAAATGACAGTTTTGTTTTTTTTTCCTGAGGTGGAAATATTCAACTGTTTTACTTTCTGGGTTAGTGGGTAACAAATCTTTTCAAATGACTGTAATTGTAAAATTACATGGTTGTCAACAAGAACAAAATATAATTTTGTTCAGTTTTTGAGATTTGGAAAATACATTGACAGCAGCAGTATGTCATAGTTAAACTGCTTCTTGACCCTCAGTTGGTTTTGGCTCATAGTTCAAACCCCTGAGGTGGCTGTTCCAAAATCACCAAGAAGGCAAAATCATTCCCCCTGTACTTTTTGTACTATAGTATGGATGAGTCAAAGACTTGAGAGGATCAGCAAAGCGAACTTCTATTTTTCCATATTGTAAACTTTATGATAAATGTCACCTTCTAGCTTGTGCCAACAAAAGTAAAGATTTGCATTGGTTGGCAAAAATCCCTCTCAAACAAGTTTCTTCCTGATTAAATGATGTAATCATGAGGCTCTCTGTAGATGCATTATACAGGACTTGTTGTTGAGCAAACTCATGCAAATTCATCATGATAGCCGTTGACATGAGCAGGTATCCTTTGTCACTAATGCTTCCTTGAGTAAGGTATCTATCCCTAGTTACTCAATGTGAACAGCTCTGCAACTTTACTGTTACTGACAGCATAAAGAATAGGAGTCTTATTGTGGCTGATAACAAAGCCAATGATGATGGCAATTACAAAGATTTGAGCTGTTGTGTCTAGCCGAGAGTGTTTTGCGCGAAGGGAAAGATGGTGAACCTCATAGATAGTACAGATAATACAAATGACAGAAGAGAAGCAATGCAGTCTCCTGACAGCTGGCAACAAAGAAGCAATTAAATATAAAGATGTCATGTAGACAGATATGTGCTTTACAGGGGATCAAGACCTCAGGTTTGATCATAGCAAAGCCGTGGGAGATGTGCGAACAAAGCCATGCAATATAAAAGTGATCTGTTACCGAGGTAAGTTAGTGGCACAGCAGTCCCATCCATTAAAATGACAGCAGTGCAGTGAACACGTTCAAGATTATGTAACTGAGGCTGAACCCATTAGGTGCACTGGTTTCACCTTACAACTGAAGCACAATGTAGAATCCGAAATCACATGAGATGCTACTTATACTGACTTTACTGTCATCCAATTATGCCCATGTACATTGATTGCTTGTCTGTATCCAGGGTGCATCATGCACTATTAATTTTAGGTTGTAATAAGAACCTTTATAAACTTCCCAGTCAATTTTATATCTGCTAGCATAACTTTTAGAGAAGAAAGATCCTTGGTTCAAAATGTCACTCAAGTAAAAACACAGAATTGTGATCAGTAATTAAGCATCTTAAGTAAGAGTACTTAATGAGTGGCAAATGGATGAATATTATTACTACTGTGGAAACATAAGTAAGCAATTGGTGTCGCAGCAAGTTAAGTTGGAGTTGATTTTACTTTATATACTGCAGGGTTAATTGTTAATAACTCATATTTTATAATATGTTCATTGGTGTGTATATTAAAAACTTATTTTTCAAAGTAATTGAATTGGATAAGCGCAGTATTTCACTCTGATGATGTGGAGTTTAAGTGTAAAAGTAGAATATAATGGAAATAATTAAGTAAAGTACAAACCTTAAGTTTCATCACTAGTACCCTGTTTAGAAGACGTTCAGCCCTTAAGAGATTGTTAGAACCAGGGGAAAGGTTCATGCCTGCATGTGACACAGTCACACTGAGGGAAAGCGCTCTGTTTCCACTAATACATCCCACACACAGAGCCATCACCAACCAGCTAACCTCTCTGATGTTCATCAGCTTTTCCTTCTGCTATGGTGGTTTAGACATCCTTTCATCCCACCCTACACAAGATGGTTTGTGGTAAACAAGGATCCTGTGGCTGCTGATTACCAACATACCACTTAGAGGTGGGTATGTGACAGGAACAATATGCTTTCTATCCACGTGGTTGTTTGAGAGTGTTTGATTCAGACACCGTTTTATTTAAATAATTTAATAAGGAGCAAGAGAAGATTGCATATTCACTCTTAATGTTTCCGTCTCCTGCTTTTCATATTGCACTACTTTGTTGATGAAATATAAGACAGATGCAGACGAGGACACTCACACACACACACACACACACACACACACACACACACACACTGAAGTCTAAATTCCAGTGTGGACCGTGACCATGTCTGCCGATGACATTTTAATAGGCTCAAATCAGCTTGTAAACAATAAACAAACTGCTGTCTTTCTTGGTGGGCAGGCTTGCCCCCTTTTGACCTTACTGTGTCTGACATGACATGTGAACATAAATCAGACAAAGACCACGTAATCAGGCTGCACCAGGCGGGAGCGAAATATATATTTAAAAAAAACGTATCTTTGGCATCTTGGAAGGAATGTGATGTGATGTGTGATTTTAGTTGGGACTGATCGGGGCCATAGTTGGAGTATATAGCATCACATCTCAGCGTGTAGCCTAGTACGCCTTTGGTAGCTCAAATATTTAAACTCAGTTTGGAGTGCAGTCATCTCCAGCTGCCAAAACAAAATGTTACTTTTATTTCTATACAATAACATAATATTATATGGGGCCATAATGTGATGGAATTTGGCACAGACAACAGAAATGTCATGCTTCTCTGAAAAACTTCGGATTACCAACTCTGTGCTGTAGCCCAGCCATGATCCTGGTATTTTTAAAAGTATATGACCTGGTCACAGTTTCTAACACAGGCACATCTAACATCTAGGCTTAACTCACAATTAATTTTTTTTTTTTTTTTATCGTATAGAGAAATTAATTCAGTTTCATTGCAATTTAGCATATTTTTAAAGTATTTTCTGAAGAGTAAATGGACACACAAAGAAAGTTGTAATGCAGTGTATTTCACTTTAAGATGTGGACAAGATTCTTCTTCTGTTGGATCCGTCTACAAAGAATTGCTTTACTGAAGGATCTTGTGTGTGCCTACTTGTATCTACACCAAGTTAATTAGTCACTAAATGTCAAGAAAAGTATTATGTCTTGAACGACCGGCCTATACAAATGTGGTCAAATGCATACAGTACCTGGTGCAACGAGGAAAAATCTGACAGTGAGATATTTCCTGTATTTCTCTGGCTGGCTAAAATAAATACATTTCTCTCCTTGAGATGTCGTAAACTTCCCAAGCGGAGCCACAGCTCTCAAGCCTTCAACTGGTCCATTATTCTGTACCGGACGTCTCTCACAAACCTTTTTGCCAAATGAAAAGAACCAAGCACATGTTACAGTATTTAAAGCTGCTTTAATAAATCATTGACAAAGCAAACCATTCAGACTGGATTTTTGATCATGGAAAACTCATGCAGCAGTGCAAGTATATTTAAACACCCTATAAGTGCGCTTTCGGGAGAAACTCAGACATCAAAATTAGAGGAGAGAAGGATCTTTGTGGCTTTCCAGCTTTATAACTCAACATGCTATTGAAACAAATGCAGTTGAATTTGGGTCCACAGTGTTTGCTTTTACCATTATAAGCTCTGCTATTAATTCAAAAAGAGTCTTTATGTCTCTAGGTTGAATTTTAGAAGCACATTTACAATATTTTGTTATACCTCATGCAGTCTGGTGAATAGACATTAGGTATCAGGCACTGAATCAGCAGTCTTTAACCATTACGATGCCTTCACTGACATGTCAGCATGGGAACTCCTTCTCCTTTAAGTAATCAGTGTCCATTTGAAGCAGACACAGCCCATTTAGCAAGAGGCCATGACCCAACTGACTTAGAGGTCCCTGCTTTCCAGACCTCGGGAATGTGTAGCATAGCCCCAGGAGATACAGAAAGAAGGAGAAAGAGAAAGAGAGAGCTTGTTCAAATTTATGGCATACAGACAGGTAAGCACATTTACATCCCTCATGAATAAGTCCATAATCAAACACATGATTATGACAACTTTAAAAGAAAATACTCCTTAATTCAGTACATTTAGCCAGAGGCATGTTTATCTAAGAGTGCAAAGGACAGGGTATTCCCTGGAAATATGATTATTACATCTGATATTTAATGAACAGGCACAGAAATTAATAGGAAATTAATAATATTAGATCAAACATAAAATATCTGAAATACAAAAATTGCCAAGGCAAATGACTAATTATTAATACTTATGCCATGACACATTGTATCAATAGTCTGGTGAATGTTTTGAGCAAATGAGAAAAAACTAAAACTCGGCACACACATGTAATTCCATCCACAAAAACTCCGGTCAAACTCAAAAAAGTTAGATTCCCTACACTTTCCAAAGTATATAATGTTTCAGGAAACTTCCCAGCACACAAGAGGTCTTCATTTTCAATATCTGAACAATTGTGTTCATCATTATTATTTTCTTAAAGCTGAATGATATGGGCAGTAGTGTGATATGTGATTGTATCGTACCATCTGTTTTACCATTCTTGTTCTGGCAGATAGATTACCTACTCAATATTATCAATCACAATATTGTAAGACTTAGAACTGAGTCTTTTGGGTCAAGTAAAAATGATGAGTCCCATCTGCAGATATGCTGCGTTCACTTATGGTCTGCCGAAGGGAGCATTTTTCAAAAGACATCAACTCTCCGTCTCATATTCATGCACTGCTGCACTATTTGTGTGAATAAAGTGTTTGATGCATAACCTCATGAAGAAAAACATTATCTGGTTTATGTTTCGTGCCAATACTGTTTTTTTTCTCATTTCAAGGGATATAAAGGGATATTTGTAAAAGCTAAAACTGCATTCTCTTGATTTTTTATGGTTAGATGTTAATGTCATTGTCAAGGAGAAGAACAGAAGTACTTTGAGATGATGAAGTCTGAATTTAAATGAGCGCAGTGACTTTGGAGGGTAGAGAAAAAGAGACAGAGACAACAAAGGGAGAGAGAGAGAGAGAGAGAGAGAGGGAAAGAGAAAGGTACAGACACATCTGTGATTATACTTAGTTACGGGACCACCAATGCTCTAGGAAGTGTAGTCCGCAAGCTTTGAAAACAAATCTTTCTTGACCCAGGAGAATCAGGTGAAGGGTAATTCCTGGTGTCGTTTTACGGAGCTGAAATAATTTCCTCCATGTCAGGGTCTGAGGAAGTGTAGATTCATGTGACCTCTGTTTTTTCCATGTTTGTGTTTGAATCATATTAATACAGGCAGGAAATTAGTCATTTAAAACTCTCTCTGAAAGTGTGTTATTTGTCACTGTCACTCTCTGTAACCGTGTGCCTCTATTTTCCAGTGGAGACCTAAAGGTCTCAGCCTGTCACTCAGACACTATCTTAACTTTGTTCTTGCTGCCGGCTGAAATTAGATATCTATGCCTGAGAAAATAAAATAATGCAGAAATAATTTATCCACTGCACTGATTTGTCACAAATGTAACATCAATGCAGAGTTACACAGTTCCCTTTTATTTTTCTTTCTTGTCTTTCTTGTCCCTTGGGTGGTTACTTTTATGGAGAAAGTGACAAAGTCTCCACCATGCAGTTTACTCCATTCTCACTGTAAAATTAGTATGATCTTTACCTGCTCGAGATTGTCTATTTTTGTAAAATTCTCACCTTTTTTCTCTGAGTAACAGAAAAAGCGATGGGTGAGTCTCTGAGATCAAACGCCGTAAGCAGTGCTGGGTTATGTCAGCTGGTATGGACCGGGGGTCGGGTCTCCGCACGGCATCTAATGACATGATGACCCGACCCTGAGGACTGGTATCCCCATCAACCCAGGAAGCTGTTACAGCTGTTGACACCAGCTCATCTGTCAGGCTGCTGCTTGACTTGCCTTGTCTGTTCCAATCAGCTCATTTGCTCATGTGCTATGCTGCTAATAATCTTTCTGACAGCAGGTTGCTCATATTTTGTGAGTCGTGGTGTCTGTAAGTAGCTATTAATAAACGTTGAGTTAAATATATTAATTCTTTCCCCTCAAACAGTTCCCACTTTTCTAAGTGGTTATCTGAAGCAGATGTGTCACAAGAAGCCGTGGATTGTGCTCATGACGTCACATGTCTGAGTCCAGACCACAGCTGTTGCTACATATCATTGTCAGATCATTGTTGTCGCTCTTTACCATGTGCTGTCTAACAAAACAAAAGCCACATTAACAATAATCTTGAACAACAGTCTGAGAGCTGGGTGTGTTGACTGCTCACAGTGGTTAAACAACATTATCAGATAATCACAGTGTACAATTATTCCCCTTATGTTGCTTTTGCGAGTCTGAGTGGTTGAAAAAGAACATAAAACTGAAGTACGGTGTGCATTAGAGATAATGAAAGACAGGGCAACGGCTTATTGTGTATGAACATGAGCATTATTTGTGTGTATGTGCCCACAAGTTTGTTCGTATGAGCACAGTGTGGTAGGCATCAAAGAAAGCTGAACACACAACAAGAGCCTTGAAAGGAACACATTCAACCGAACCTCCATATGGCATTAGTTTGTTTTCCCTTTAGTGACTTAGGCTTTTTCTACACCGTGTCCTCTAATCTGATCGGCTTTCCACCAAAGTCACACACGTTCAGTTTACACTGGTCAAAAATAAGAGCAGCCCCCAAGACATTTGACAGCTGTAAACATACAGAATATGGCATCGAAAACCGGTATTTGCTCCGCTTTCCCCTGATCTGATCTTGTCATTTCCATGTAAACAATGGGAAAACATTTTGTCTCTATTTTTGCATGTTTAGACGGGAATAGAGAAATGCCACGGTGATGGAAAATTGTCAGCTTTGAGTTGGCTGTGTTAATCTAGCCTAACAACCCCCAGACAAGCCAGACATTTAGTCAGTCTTTAAACATATTTCATGTGTTAGATATCTGCGGGTGCTATTTGGATCCGTCTGTCAGCTCTCATTTTGCACACAGCCCCTCACAGTGTAGCTCCCCTTCAGATCAAATCAGCCCTCTCAATCAACAGTTTCCAGACCCTCAAGGAAACAAGCGATCAGTGATGTTACAGTTCTCCTTTCTACGGTTAGCCTGTGTGTGATTAAACATATCATCTGGTTCAAAGGGTAGAGTTAATGTGCTTTTTGTATATTTACTTGAAGGAATCCAATGAGGGTTCATTGAAAGCGGTTGTTTGAGCACAGATACACATGCAGTTATAAATGGCTGATACAGTCAAAATGTCTAAAACTAAACTAACTATAAACTAATGTAGCTTATAGTGGGACTGAGAGTCTGTCTGAAATAAATGCTTTAGTTATGGGCTATCTTTTTTAGTTGTACTGTCTTAGAGCATGTGCAGTATATAGAACTAAAATGCCTTCTTTGCTTGACATGAGAACTGATATTAGAACTATAGAATATCATTGTTAAGGCTGCATTTAAAGATCATCCACTATCCACGAAGTTGTTGATTATTTGTACAGTTTAATCAAATAATTGTTTAGAATATAAAATAGATTCACTGTATAATAGTGAAAAATGACCATCACAACCCAGGATGATGTTCTCAGATTCCTTGTTTTGTCCAACTCTCAGTGCAAACCCCAAAATTATTCAATTTAAAATAATATAAAACAGAAAAAAACAGCAAATCCTTTGACATTTAGAGGTATTTTGAACTTAAACGAGTGTGAAAACTGTGGTCAATTTATTTTCTGTTCATCAATTTATCAAGAACATTAAAATTTTTCTTAGCTTTCATGTCCATTTGAAAACAGCGATAGTTAGAGATGTTAGAACATCTTGATGAATGCATTCACATATTCACATTATTTATCATCATCATCATCATCATCATGATCATCATCATCATAACATCCATTTGTTAAAGAAGACATGCAGTAATAAATAACGCATTCATCAGCTCAGTTAATGCCGTCTTTGGCTACTGGTTCCATAACGTGTTAATTACAGCGGGACATTAACCGGCATAAGTACCTGTTGTAAACAGTAGTTGTCTTCACATTCTGAATGGCTGTTCTAACTAGAAATATATGAGCATCATGAAAGCTGCTGTTTATCTTGGCCGGGAGGAAAACCAAGATGAGCTGCAGCGAGGGCAGAGGACAATAAATTACTTCCTCTGTTTAGGAAAGTAAAATCCCAAAATCTGCTGGAGGAAGCATGAGAGATACCAGCATGCTCATGGCTTCATTAGTTCTATAAGAAACACCGCACATGTTAAGACTATTAACAGAATCTGACGTCATTTTGTGGAATAATGACAAATTAATCTTTGATTGAAAAAAGGCATGTGAGTAACAATTTTTTTTTACTTTTACAAAAAAAAACTGATGAAGAATGTATGAAAATATATGTGATCAAGGTAAAACTTCATACAAGTATTTAGAAAAGCTTGTGTATGATGTAACATCCAGCATTGTTTTGATTACAAAACCATGATGAGGGCCGCCCTTCCACCTACAACCAAACATTTCTGTTCTGATAATGAGGATCTCATCAAGTTTTTAGAGCATGAGAAAACCACAAGCCACATGGGAATTTATCATGATCAGGTGTTATTGGTATTGTACAGCCCACAAGGAATTTCCAGACATTTCTCTCAAGTTTGGCCGTTGTAAATGTGTCACTATCTTCAATTCTGATGCTCAGATTTAAGACGAGGAGCACTCATCACAAATCAGGCAGTAGTTTTCACCTCAAATTTAACTTTCTTGCAAGCTTTCATCCTTGCACATCCCTCAGTCCAACATGTGAGAGCAAGTGTTTACACGTGGTTAATAAGAATCAAAATACAGCCTCACATAATTGAATAAATAAGGTAGCCTTTTCCATCACATAAAGCAAAAGTGACTAAGTACCTCAGTCAAGGACCAACAACTGTGCTGACCTTTAAGCATGTCCAGGTTCACATTGTGATGTCAAAAACACCTTAATCCAGCAGCTTTAAACTTACAGTTTCTGTAAATGATTAGCTTCTGGTCTGGAAGCAAAAGAACAGGGATAAGTAAAAAAGGAAAATAAGAGGTGTGTGGGCTCCTTCTAATAGGAGTTCAGAGATGGTCGTCCCCCCCCCCCAGAGAAAGGAAACAGACATGCATCACATTAACGAAGACATAATATAAAATTCACCCTGCAGTTCTGTTACATCTGTTGCTCATGAGGGGAAAGTTTCCCGGCATCTTACAATGGGAAACAGTCATATTTCCCTACAAGTATAGTGACATGCATGAAATATTTTCCCATTGTTCCATGAAACACTGTAAATGTCATCACCTCCCACAACACACGAGGGCATGAGTGGAGTTCAATTTGCCGATCTGACGCTCTGTGTCTACTTTGTGTTCACTCAAGCTGAGGATTTCCCTTGTTTTTAGGAATGAAGAGAAAATATGTTTTAGCATGAATGAAGTCTGCGAGTATTTAAGACCCTCCACTCTCTCTCCCTTTATATAAACATTCTTATGGTTTTACAATAGCACACAAAAGGAGCTACTACGCTGCAGCTACTGACTAATTGCAAAAGTGGGGGTAGAGGTAATTCCAAGGGAATGATGTTTTTCGAGAGTAAGATTAGTCATTATTTTCCACAGAACCACAAAGCATCAACAAAAATGTTCCCTCAGAAGTAATAAAAAGCTCTTGTAGACAGGTTCTTACCTGAAAGTGAATCTTAATGCTTGTTGACATTTATGTCAAACCTGTTGACAAGTTTGCAGTTTGAATGATTGGTCTGTGCGTGTGGGTGTATGTGTGATACTGCATCACTCACAAGTGATTTGGCGTTGGTTCACCTATTTCCAAATCCCAGAGCCCAGTGTAATTGGGTCCAAACATTTGAAGCTGATCTCAGATAAGCAAGAGTCTGCTCACAACTCTACACACATACACACACACACACACACACACACACACACACACACACACACACACACACAGACATGGAAGGACACAAGTCGTGGCAAAAAGACATATGCCGCCTTATTTACCACCAACACACGCACTGAACATGGAGACTTGTTGGCTACATTACAACCTCCTTGTGTTGCATGTAGTGGCATCTATGTATTAGCAAAATATTTCAACCTTATAAAAATAAATTTAACTTAATCAATCTTAATCTTTTTGTTGTCCTTATTCTGTAATAGAAAGTTTCATAACTCTCTGATAATAGAAATTGGCAACATGGGTGGAAAACTCTGAACTTGCCTGAACATTACATCCACTGTTGTTCCAAGGTTAAAGCTTAACATCCAGAGGAAGTGTAAACTCTCTGTAATGACTGTGTCATTATGGAACGTCCGGTGATTCATTCAGGAGCTCTTTGCTTCTAAATGCACAACAGACACTGTTGCAAAATGACAGATGTTATCTTTCAAGAGTTATTTTGCTTCTCAGTGACAATGATATTGACCTTGTTCTTTTTGCCTTTTTCTAAAGCCTGGCAAATATGCCATGAAAAACCACTGTATCTTCAATACACACAAAAATAATATGACCAGACCTTAGCTAAAAGTTCTCTTTTAACAATGGATCAAAAGACAACATGAAAAATGCCGTTCATACTGACCAATTTAGTGGTTCCCTTTGGCTCTAGGGATTGTCTTAAGCTGTTTTCAGCAACAACATGTCCATGTTGGAGCATTTAGCAGCTAAACCAGCAAGATCCAGCTAAATATTTCCCTCAGAAGTTGGTGGAGACCAAAACAGAAAACAAATCAGAGAAGGGGAATTAATATTAGATTATTAGATTAATCACTTAGATTCATAAAATAGAGAGTTTTATGCAGGTAACTAAGACTGGACACTGCCATTAGCAGGAACATCAGTTCTTTTAAGTAAACCAGTTTATGCAGCGTTTGCTTAAATGCTTTGTCTCTTTTATCTGTGATTGATCACATTCAGGCTTTCAGCTGGTGAGCAGGTTTGATGTATGCCAAGTGCCAGAATATGTATTGAATTCACACACATGGTTTTGGTGCCAAACATTTCATCAGATGTTGGGTAAGAATGGGAAAAAAAAACTCTGTCCAACGCATAGGAGAGTACAATTAAAAGTCTTAATTTGTTCTGTACAAACACCTGCCCTCCCGGCCTCAGCTGCAGTGTCACTTGAACAAACTCACCGCCGTCTGTGTTCCCACAGAAACTTGAAACCTTACTTATATATTTAGAGACAAACAGCCACTGTCAGCGTAAACTATTGCCAACCTTGACACCTAGGGGCCTTTGGTAATGGTCATGGTGGTCGAGGCTGATGCGCGTTTTCTGTCACTGTTTGTTTCAACGCACCGCAGCATTATTTCAAATTTCAATATTCATACTTGCATAACAGAAACCAAACTGACACAGTATAGTTTTTCTTTGTATGCTTTTAAGTGATCAATGCAGTTTTTGATTAGCTTCTCTGTCGGCTTGAAGGAGTTAGCCTGCTGGAGGCTAAGCGGTAAAATAATACAGAAATAACTTGAGAAACATTTCAGAGAGAACAATAAATGTTTTTTGGTTTCTAGCTGCCAATCATCCAAGTAATGTTCCAAAGGACTCTTGTGATTATTATCACTATTTCAGGAAATGCTCCAAGCTCTTTTTGTTTGTCTCTAATACGATCTGTATGTCACTGCTGTGTCCGGGTCATTTGGATCCAAATTTGCCCTTTATTTTAAGACTTCTTGTGTAACCCCATGTACAGTTTTGACTTTTAAAAGCGTATTTTGTCAAAAGTAACGTCTCCCCAGTGGTTCCTTCTATCATAAGCCTACCCTAGGTTTTTTTTGGCTTCAAAATCGCTCCCTTGAATCCAACCTTTATCCAGTTACTGTGTTTAAGACCCTACTCCTTCTGCTAAATAGATTAATCCCAGCCTCCTCTGCTAGCTACTGCAACCAGAAACATATGGGGAGGAAAATAAAAATTTGTTATTAAAAAAATAAAGAAAGTGTTGAGATGATGAAGAAGCAAGGTAAGAGGTGTGTTTAGATAGAGAGTGATTAACTCAAATAACAAACGCTGCTCATGATCTCTCCTCCTCCTTCTCCCTTTTCATTCAATCCCTTGAGTAGAGGAGACACTCCCAAACTAACTGCCCATTGGCCTGTAGGCATTTGGGAGAGATTTTAACAATTGAGGAGGGAGGGGTAGAGCAAAAGTCACTGGCAGCGAAGAGGTCTTTGAATCATTGGGCCCGGGCTGTCAACAGGTGGCAGAGGCAGAGGCTTGGTGACTGACGTTCAGTCCTTCAGAGAAAAGAGAGACAGAAGGTAGAGGAGGAGAACGTTTGAGAAAATCCTCAAGGGTAAGGCAACTTTTTAGTTTTACCATTTTATACATTATACATTCATTTAAACATTAAACTACATTTTTACCCCTCTATACAATATGTTTGTAGTATTGAATTTTTGAATGTGATATTGATAGAGCTCATCGTTATTCCAGTCGACTATATAGGTGTGTGACAGTTTTAGATGTTTCATTGCTGTATTTTGTTCAACATTAGAATTAAAGTCACTTACTCTCTTAAATTTCTGAACATATAATCGGCTGAATCAAAGTTGATTTATCATGATGACTATCAAGTAAAAAAAAAAAAAACTGATGGCAACTCAAAGTTGTTAATTCTGCTGAGCTCAGGGAATGCTCATGTTTATTTTCTACATCATCTCAAGGGGACCAGTTATGCTGTTTACTTCCCTCATTATCTCTATCTTTTCACACAACAAATTCCATCTCAGCTATTTGCCAGCTTTTCTTTCTCTCCCATCTCCCTTTTTTTCTCTCCTGTCACCTAACTCCCTTACTCATCTTTCCTTAACTCTGTCCTTGTCTCCTCATCCCTCGCCTTTCTTTCTGTATCCTCTCTAAGGCTCCTCTAAGACTTTAATGAAGCAGCGTGCATCCAATTTCACTTTCACTCCTATTTCGCTGTCAGGTAGTCGAAAGTTGGACTTGACACCTGGAATTCATCAAGTGTCCCATGACTGAAGCTGTTCTTTTTATGTTAGTTTTCATTTGCATGGCAGCACTTTGTCTGTGGGAAGCTTGCGGATATCTTGGTATTGATATGTGATGGGGTTTGACACATTAAATGAAGTTATGTGAACGTTTGGTGCTCAGTGTAAACTTGTTAAGTTTACAAAAACCTTTTTTTAAAAAAAACATTTTAAGTGAGATGCTCCATGAAAACATCTTGAAATTTGGATCAGTTATAAAAAAAAAGTAATGTGGATATTTGGAAATGCTCAGACAATATTACATAAATCAACATGATTATTTCCCCATTGGTACAACTATGACAGCCTTTAGTGCCTGCAAACGTGTAGCCTATTAGAGTTATTACTTATGACTCCAGTTAACGTTCACACTGTATTGTAGATAACCCTCAATTGTCTGTCAACAAAGGTGCCAGCACAAATTTTCCTCTGCGATAATAACATAAATATTTGTATTAAATATGTGCTGGGGTGATAGATATTCTCACAGGGCTGTCAATCCAGAAGATTTAGCTTTAATGCTACTGTGCTGGCTCGGGGAATACACAGAAGCCCTCACAAAATGAGCTACAGATGTGGGCCCTCAGCCATGCAAAATGATAGAGAGAGAAAGAGAGGGAGGGAGGGAGAGAGAGAGTGAGAGAGAGAGAGAGAGAGAGAGAGGACCCACAATCCTGAGTGGGTGGTTTATAAAAAGTATTCAGATTGCATACATATGTTTTTTATGGTGTTTTTCATTTACCTTCACTGATTGAAAATGACCCCAGGGAACAAGAAAGCTACTGAAAACACATTTTTATCATTTCAAAAATTAATCTCTATCTAGAATTTTGGCTGTTTTTATTAATGCCCAGGTTGCATTATTTTTCTTTTTCTCTTTTTTTTTGGTAGGTCAGGTTTTCATTTGGCAACCTCATTGAAACAGTCGAAAAGTGCCTCTATGGTTCTTATGAAGCGAAGTCCTTATCAAGGTCTCGTTGTGGTCTGCATGGCAGCAGGAGGCAGACAGAATCATGAAGATATAAGCTCTGCTCTCAGACGATAATTGCTTTCAGCTTCGTTTTATTCATTTCAGTTTCCCTGTTCTGTCTGCAAGCTGCTGCGTGGGGAAGGAAAAAAGGAAAGGAAAAGAATGCCTGCAAACACAGCAAGTTTGCAACCGCACATAAAGGCACGACCTTGCCGCTCCTCTTTTTCAACCCTCTCTTCTTCTCATCCTCAAGCTTGTTGGTTTGGTCCTTTGAGATTTGTCCAGAGTTAAAACCTGGCGAAACACTCGGCCTTTTGTCTGAGGCTTAATGCCTCCCGAGAGAGGACAGGGCAAATGTACACTGACTTCTTCTTCTACTGCCGTCTCTTTTCTGAATCTGTATTCCCAGTACAAGTTATTTTCTACAGCTGTTTGTCTTGGTTCTCGTTATCTGTCCTGCCCTCCCTTTCTCTTGTTCTCTCAACCCAACGTTTGGTGCATTCACTGTTTCCAAAGCCCTGAGAGTATAAGGAGAGGTTTGGAAACACACACAAACACACAAGCATCCCTTACAACTTGTCAAGAAGCCTTCAGTGAAAGGTGTCTGTGGATCCAGACACTATTGTCTGTATGTGATTAAATTGCTGTTGTTACTTCTGGAGGCAAATCCCCCTCGTCTCTATCAGCTATAAATGACAAGTTTCACACACATACTGTACACACATGGGCCAAGTCCCACGCACTTCTGTCTCCCTTATAAAAGAGTGAACACACATTACAGGTAGTCAACAAACATTTTACAGGCCCATTGACATAGCTCTGCTTTGACATAGAGAAGTTATTGTCAGAAAGGAATTTTTAACAGTGTTTAAGGACATGTTGAATTTTACTTGTGTAGGCTTGAAAGCCAGGTTGAAATGCTATCTGGAACGGCCATGTGCTGAGTAAGAGCATCCACTGGACTGCCAGTCTGTTTTTCTGCTTTATCCTGCAGTTTGCAGGATGCTTATTGACTTGGGATGACTAGTGGCAGCCAGCTGACCTTAAATTATGAATGAGTTGGACACTGATGCCAGGGTTCAACATCTTTATGTCACGGGTCCACTGGATCTCTACATCCATCTTCCATATATCTATCCACCCATCGATCCACTCATAGATCCATCAATCATCCAGTGATCCATCCATTTATAACTGATCCATCCATCCATCCATCCATCCATCATTTTCCCAGCATTTATTTATTCATTTATCTATCTATATATCATCCACAAACATGGCCGCGGGAAGTAAGGGTGCACCCTCTATTCTTTATAGTGTTGGCATGACCAGTTCTACTCTGCCTCAGAATGACTTCTTACGGTGACTAACCACTCTCACTCTCACTCCTCACGCCTAAACCAAACCAATCCAACCAGCGAAGGCAACGATCATTAGCCAATCAGAGGCAGTGTAGGGCGGGTCATGTCAACTTCACTGTAAGATTAATAAGTTTACAACCTGTTGCTGTAGCATTGATAGTTAATGATGGAAGAAGGCGTAATGGAGGAAAAACGTTTTGCAGTTTTTTTTTGGCATACCACCAGCTAAAGAGAGCACAGGGGACGCCCAGCCTACGCAGGAGAGCAGCTCCACCAACATTTATAATTTAGTATCGGCGCTAGCAACGCGACCACTGAGGAGCTTGTTGCTAACAGGTGTCAGGGTAGGACTGACTTGGCGTCATTTGAGGAGCCTTTCCAGCCACCCAACTTCAATTTTTCGTCCACAAACAAGAGCTATGTTTGCAGAAGCTGAAAAACTCAGTCATGTATTTGCCTGCCCATCTCTTTGGCCTTATCAGAGCGGACCTTCTCTGCCTTGCATCGCGTGAAAACATGGCTACGCAATACCATGACCCAGATGAGACAAACTCACTTCTCCCTTATGCATGTCCACATTGACATTTTGAACTCATTGGACATCCATGCCCTGATGAGAGACTCCATTTCCGTAACACATCAGCACAAGGCCACATTTGGATTATTATAACCACCTGAGCACCTGGCCTGCAGCTCAAGGTAAGTTATTTGGTTTAAGGTCCGAGCAGTCAAATATTCAGTCGTCAATTACTTTTAACATCACACTGATATAGCTTTGACAAAAATGTGCGTATTTGTTGTTACTGCTGCTGCTTTTTTGGTCTGTGTTGCAGTATTATTGTATGGGTTGGGGTAAAATGCTCCTTCCACTACAGCAACCCTAACTTAAAACATCTTCCCGCAGTCCTGTGCACACATGTATTCATCTGGTCATTACTCAACCAACATCTATCTATCCATTCAGTCATCCATCATTCAGTCATCCATCCTTTCGTTGATTTATAATGGACACATAAGTCCATGAATTAATTTCCATCAATCCATTCCACCAATCCATTAATTAATTTATCCATTCATGTAGTTATTATACCATCCATCCATCCATCCATCCATCCATCCATCCAATCCAACCATTCATCAATCTATCTGTCCATTCATCCACCCATACCGTGCAGTCAACAATCCATTCATCCATCAATTTGTCCATCACCCATCAACCCATCAGTCAGTACATCCTGGTATTTATCTCTCCATCCATCTACTAATTTATCTTTCCTTTTTTCCATCCAACCATTCCTCTACCTCAACTGTGACTGCACCACTTCCCCCTTTGTTTCCCATTTCCTCTCTCGATTAATTCTTCCATCTGTCTCTCTTTCCCACACCAGGACATTCTTAGCAGTCAGTTGTGGCACTCCGCTATGCTTGGAAGGTCACAGTGCTATCTCTTCCAAGAGAAATAACAAGAGAGGCCTGAAAATGGCGAGCATCAAATAAAGCCTTGACAGGGAGCTATAAACATGCTTGTTAAGCATCTGTGTGCGCCAGCACTCAGTGCCATTCCACATGGCTATAGTGTACTAATGTGGCTAACTGCTAGACTGTCACCGATTCACACACACTCTCTCCATCATTCCCTCTTTTACCTATTCACTCTCTCTCACTCACTTCATCTCTCTCACTCTCCGGTCTTTTCTTTCTATTTCCCTTACTTTCCATTTGCCTCTCTCCATCTCCCCCTTAATCATCTATGGTTTGCCCTCCCAAATCTTGGCCTTTGATAAAACACGCACTAAATTCTAAGTTTTGGCCACCACACAGGGTCAAAAAAGCAGTTTCCCAGTGATGTCATAGCTTGGATTTCTTGCACAGGCCTCCAACCTCAAGCTTTTGACTAGCAGCCATCAAACAGACAGCTAAAATAACCAAGCAAGGTCAAGCATATTGCATTTTGGACTAGTAAGAAACAGGTTATGGTAATTACATGTCTATTTGTCTCCCTTAAAAAGGACTGGAGTATTTTGAATCACAGAGCTACTTGAGTTACATCCTGTGCAAATCATCAGAAGTAGGATTCATAAGCCAACGCTTATTTAACTGAAAACATATTGTGTCCAATTGAGTAAGTGATGTAGCTTTCCACCTGACTTATTGAAAGTACATAAGACCTTTCCGTACCACTCAAAGGTCAAGTATGCTGTTATTTAGGATCCCCACTCAGGATCTCTGTTAATCTGGTATCATCATGGTGGCTGGAGGATTGGAAGGTTTTAGGTTCACTTGTTGACATTTTAATGTTTTGGCCGATGCTGTCCCTGTGTCCAGCGGGATTTTTAGGATCTGCTTCTCTCTCTGGACATTTTCTGCTTTTCCATCTGTTTGAGTCTTTGACACTCAATGAGCAAATGTTTTGATTACAGGGATTTCCAGTTGGTCTGCTGGCCCCCTCTTAAAGCTGCAACCACTTAACAAACATCAGAATAACTTAAGATTTAAAATGACCAAACTATAAATAATTAAACTTTTATATATCCGATGTGAAGTCCAGCTAAAACAGTGAAATAAGTTTGAGGAAGAGAGTTCTGTCTTCTGTGGTTAGTATGTGCAGTAAGGGGTTTTGCAGTGTATGCATGTTCCATAGAATTATCCTGTGTTGTTTCAAACAAATCCAACAAATTTATTTAAACATGTAGGCTACTGTATATTGCTATGCAGTTTTCCAGTTGTCAAGCATCACAGTGGGTACCCCAACCCTTTATTACTGAGCTTTCAGTCACTCTATTAGAGGTTTTGTGTTTCCATAGACCACACAAGCTCAGCACAGTTAGATCAGAAGTTCCTGCTGCCGCTATTTAAATTTTTACACCAGAAAGTTAAATTCAGACCAAAGTCCCAAAAAAAGGCCTTCAGAAGGTTAAGACGGGCATGCTATTTTGAAAGCATGTAATTTCGGTTCCCTGGGGAAGCCACTGCAAGGTTTTATGTTCACATGACATCATTGTCATTAGATACAATGACATCATCACTGAGGACAGGTTTCTGAAGCTCTGAAATGCCTGACTGAGGACAATTTATGGTTTAGAGCAAAAGGATCTCTGGCAAAGTGATGACTGCTCACTTTCTGCTGCCATACTGTGGAATGAGGGGCATAAGAAGCACACACACACTCACACACACCACAGTGACATAAGGGTTCAGGTTTCCAGAAATTAAATATACACCAGCGTGCCCCAATGAATGTAATGTAACTTATGTACCATTCAGACTGTATTTCTGTCCTCAGTTCTCTATAAATCTCTGACTGAAAGAGGGTCACGTTTGTACTTTCCAGCCAGAGACTGAAGTCCAGCCAGCCATGACGACAAACATCTACAGTTTCAGTAGTCTGTTACACTTAGTGCATGCAGAAGATACAATCTCCAAAAAAAAATGCATATACTTGCACTAAATAACAGATGGAATATATATTTCAGCTCAAAGCGAGGTCTCATGCCACTCGGTGTGAAAATCTTAGAAGTGAATTTGATGTGCAATTACAGTCACAAGTGAGGAGTTTAGTTTTGTTCTTATTGATGCTTTTTATGGTGTATGGTAAAAACAACTTTACTTAAACAAATACTCCTACATTTTGGGAAACATGCTTGTGAGGTGAGCCGCACACTTGCCGTTACACTTGAACAATCTGCTCTTATCTTGTCCTCTAGCCATGACCACTAGACTCCTGTGGAGGGCCCTGTGCCTGCTGGCCCTGCTCTGCACCATCTCACACTTGAGCTCCGCCGACAACTACCCAGACCCCTCAGCCCCAGAGCAGGGAGTCACCTTCAGCCATGTCTATAAAATTGACATCCCAGGGAGCTCCACTTGTAAACTAGAACGCCTGCCAGCCCAGGATGAAGCAGGTCATTAAAATCTAAATAAAAATAAAAGGATGCAACTAAGAATATTTATAGACACAAGCAGGAATATGAATATGTGTATGCAGCTGTAGTATATAGCTATAGTATTGCATGTTGACTTTTCCACTGGGCATTAATGTTGTACTTAAATCTTTGACCATTTTCAACCATTGCAGTATATTTGGCATCTAAAAAGTAGAATTTTTTCCTATTTTGTAGGTCTGCAGACAGAGACCACTACGAATGGAGAGAACGACATCATCTTCAAACACAACATCAGGCTGCAGACGCCAAAGTGTGACTGTGAAGAGTCTGAAAGTTTCAAGTCCTTGATGTACAGAGTCAATGGGCTGGAAGAAGAAGTCAACTACTTAAAGACCCAGTGTACTCAGGGCTGTTGTGGAAGAGGTGGTGCTGCAGGTAAGCTGTGTCACAAACTTAATATTTAGGAGGCTGACCAAGGAAGTCAACTCTTGACCCAGAACTGATAGTGTGAACAAATGGGGGAAAAAAAAGATTTTTATTTTATGAGATATTTTCTATGAGCGAGTGAAGAGGTTTGCAAGTAATGCCCTTAGAAGCCACAACTCTGTCTTACAACCTATAAATTATCTATCAAGCATACAGTGTGACCTTTTCACCTTTTTTTCTTTCTCAAGGTGTGGACACGAGCTGTAGTGGCCATGGTACCTACCAACACGACACCTGCAGCTGCCTCTGCAACCCAGGATGGGAAGGCCCAGATTGCTCAGTGTCCTCCTGCCCGGACGAGTGCAATGACAACGGCCGATGTGTGGATGGGAAGTGTGTGTGCCATCAGGGCTACACAGGAGATGACTGTAGCCAGCTGATGTGTCCAGACAATTGCAACGACAAAGGACACTGCGTGGATGGAAAATGTGTGTGTTTCCCACACTTCACCGGCGAAGACTGCAGCGTCCAGAAGTGTCCTAATGACTGCATCGGTAATGGCCAGTGTGTTGACGGCCAGTGCGTCTGTGAAGAAGGCTTTTATGGGGAGGACTGTTCATTAGGTAAGCTATTCAAATGCTGAGTAATACAAATTCTGTGGAGTATTTTCATTTCATGCATAATAACTCAGTAATGGATGGATATATCCCTCCATTTAGCTCAAAGCCCTGGACACACCAGAAAATGGAACAGCATTTATGCGTCCTTGTGATATACTGTATGTGGTGCTAAAGGCTTGATGATTAGTGATGTTACATTCGCAAATGATCCATTTCTTTTCAACAGCTCTTTGGTACGAGCGAACGGAACCAAGTCATACTTGAGAGCTGTTCTGTTTATCATTTAGCCCAAATTTCACTGCCTTCCCTAAATCCACTCCCCTTCACGCGAGCAGTGAGAACCAGCCAGTCACAAGAGGTGGATGTGCTTGTGGAAAAAAAACGATCCAAACTCCAGCAGCCGCACTTTGATGCACTTCAGCCATAAAAGCAATGAAAAAGCTGAGTGAAATATTTGCAAATCAAAAATATCATTGAAAGCAGGGTCACAATCTACACTGCCACTTAAAAACACAGCAATGGTGTAATTTCACCAGTCAGTCAGACAGTCAGGGACAGACATTTATAGAGCTGGCAAAATGGAGCCATAAGAGAACTACATTTCCCATCTCAATTTGTGATGTGCAGAGTACTCGCATGGCTAGCAGGTGAACTACAGTAGCTGATGAGGTAATGGCTCATACACTAGCAAGATGGGGAACACCATATTCATACATAATTATTTTAGACTGGCAGTTGTCACTCTGGCTTTGCTGCTACCTCATGGCAAACTCAGGGCCAGCTAAAATGAGAAGCCTGCTACCGAAGTATCGTGTACCTTTGTGAATCAAAAGGAGAGATAAATGATTCAGTAAGAGATTAGGTAGCATTGTCTTTTAGCAAATATTTTTTACCAAAATTAATCAGACACCTTTCTTATGTTTTTGGCCTTTAGTACTGAAGTCTTTTCTAATATATAATATGTTACAATGACCAGCAGCAGAATCCTTGTTGCTGCTCGTACTATAAAAGCTCCCTCAAGGAGAAGTCTTATCCACTAAATCTAATAAACTATTTGCAATAAATGGTCACTTCACTGATGTAAGATGTTATGGCAGTTTTCATGATGGCCATAGTGACCTACTTCTGTGGAATTCAAAGAATCTCTCCAACAGTTATTTCAGATATAGCAGCTGATGGGGGCCCTTTCAGTGCGCTGACCCCATGACCACTGGCAGCTTTGGCCTCTGGACGACTTCAGGTCACATAATACCACAGGAATATAAGAACACCCATTGGTCTTTTGGGGCTCCATCAAGTTTTGACCCCGCAGAAGAATCATCATCTTTCCTGCTAAATGGACTGCTTGCCAGACCACTATTACTGTACTGCCTCAGGACCTGAGTACAAAATTGCATTTTATGGCAATTTAAGGCCAGGCGAGCAGAAAGGTGAGCAGCAGCTGCCAGGCATGGACAGTTTAATTCACTGAGTTCACACTTTCAGACTGTGACAGGTTCTAAAGAAATCCAGAATATTCAGTTGCAGGTAAATGTCAAAACTGCAGTAGGAGCTTTAAGATATTCTCCTTCATAAAACAACATATGTCTATATTTGTCTATGACATTTCTTTAACCCAAAGGACAGAACACACCCTTTAAAGCAGAGGATATCTAAGGTTTACTATGTGTGGTTCCAACAAAAGAAGATCCACAGCCAACTTCGGGTCCTGAACCAAAGTTTTATAAACCAGAATAGAGCATAAATGGTATAGTCTTCACAGTAGCAGGTCAGTTATGTCAAACCCTTGATGGCGATTTAGTTTCTTCAAGCTGCGTTTTTGCTCCGCAGAGGCAGAGAATAGTTAGAGACAGATCTGCAGCTTTTCGTGTGTAGGTGCTGTTGAATGGAGTCCAACATCAACATTGGCACCGTGTCAGAGGAAAAAACAGGGAGGGAGGGAAAGTGGGAGGTAAGAAAGAAAAAATACATTGTGTTGACTTTAGGTGTTAGTAATAATAGTGGTAATAAGCAGCGGGAGAAGAGGAGCACAAAAGCAAAACAGTTGAGACGTTCTTTGTTTTTTGTGGCTACCTTCCATTTCAACACCTGGATGATGGATGTCAGTCTGCTCCCTGGGTGATGACGGCAACGTGACTCTCAGAGTATTCCTTTAGATAGACTGTACATCCATTACAGGGAAGTTGCATTCCAATGTGATCGATGTTAATATAGCTTCAATATTGTTTTTTTTGTTTTTTTTTATCTCCACTATCAAAGGCAGATGTAATGTGGTTTAGAGAATCAGGGGTGCCATAACAAAGAAAATATGTTCTTAGCCTAAATTCTTGTCAATCCAGGGGTAAAGAGGAACATTTAGCAGCCACATCTAATGAGGTAATCTGGATATAATGAATATAGTAACTTCTTCAGAGCTACATCAACACATAGCAGATGCTTTTTGTTTAACGCTCTTATCAAACTCTCTTTGGCGGTCTCAAAAAATTTTCCTTTGATTTATGGACGCATTTAAAGAGATTATGTTCAACATAATGTACCCTTTGAATTTTTCAACTCAAAACCATATTTGGACAATTTTTTCAAGTTCCATTTGAAAATATTCCCTTGAAAATATTTATAAACTTGGGGGGAAAAAAAGATAATAGGACACAGAGGAACAAAGAAAAAGAAGTTGATTTAATTCCCATTTCATTGGGCCAGAACATTGTTAACAGTGATACTTCCTTTGTGCTCATTCACTGCAGATTTACAGTCGTTTTATGTTGTTTCAGTCATATTTTCCTTCTTCAAATGGTATTTTAAACATTATCAATCAAAGAAGGCACAAATCACTATTAGTCTCCACTTTTTCCAATCTTAATATGTTTAATTTATTCAACCTTAGCTCTTCTGAAATATAATTCCAGGGTAAAGATTGTTGATAGTCGTGCCTCAAGTAGCAACAGGGATATTAAGTGATACTAGATGGAAAAGGACTGCTACATTTGAGGAAAAACATTAAGCTTCCTGTCTTTGCCGTGTGGAGCAGCGTCTTAACCTGATGTGAATTCCTTCCCCTCCAAAGTTATGGCGGACTCCTTCACCACCCGTTTCACATTTTTCCCCTATGCTTACATTTTCTGGGTACCATGCTTTACTTCTCTTAATTCACCACCATCTCCCATTTATTTCAGTCTTTCGTACCCACAGAAAGTTCTTCTTGTTTGTGGAAAGCCTCACTCCCCAACACTGCTGACTTGCTGTCTTCTGTCTCTTGGCTGCCTTTTTGTTATTGTACTCCCCCGTAGTAGTAATATACCTTCTCACCCCCTTACCATATTTTTTCCATCATCTTCACCGAAGCTCTTTGGCTTTTTGTAACCACTGAAAAACAATATTTTTCCCAATTGTTTCCAGCTCAGGTTTGTGAAGGGACCTCAATGTTCAAAATATGCATTGTGTTTGTCTGGTTCATGACTTCTCTCCAAAGGTGTAAGAGGGACAGGCAGGTGAAAGACAAGGACAGCTTCAGCTTCCAGGCAGCCATTGGTTTCTGTCATAAGTTCACTCTAAACTTGAAACCTGCTAGAGTTATGTAATCCATCACAATGAACACCAAATCTGTTTTCATTGTTGGACCTTAAATAAGTTAAAAACAGAGATTCCTGAACTCCTGTGCAGTGAACTATTCATTTATTCATTCATTTTGCCTCATGTACAACCCTTATGAAGTGTTTGGGCATAAACATAACAAATAGGACAAGACTTGTGCAACCTGCTTTTCATTTATTTAAGTTATGTTAATAGATAATCACAACTTTTGTCAGAATTTTGATTTTGAAATTCAGGAAACTAAAACATCATTTATTGAGATGTTATCTGCTGTATCGCAAGCAAGTTTCAACTCAGTGCAAGCTGATCTCCATTATTATTATTATTTTTTTTTTTTTTTTACAATTGAGCCATGCCCACTACAAGCGAAGAGAAGAAGAAAGACAAAATATTACAAAAAAAAACAAAAAACAGTAAAGGATGCAATTAAAGTAATAAAATGTTATATTTATGTTCTACAACCTTGATTAAATATTCACTCTGTCTCTTTCTCTGCATCTACCTGTTGTCTCTCTCAGTCTTCGGCCCACAGGGTCTGCGGGTGGTTAAGGTGACTGACATCTCTCTCCTGGTGGAGTGGGAGTCCGTTCGTGGGGCAGAGCATTACATTCTGACATATCATCCCAAAGGCGATGAGAGTGCCTTGGAGCAGGTAGTTTTTTCTTTTTTTGGTCATAGGATAGGTATGTCAAATAAAGGACGTAGCATGGAACCACATTTTTAAACATCTTTGTTTGTACCTGTCGTACCCAAGGTTCGGATTCCCAACACAGAGAACTCCTACCTCATCACAGGACTGACTCCTGGGGTCACTTACATTGTCCAGGTGTATGCAGTCATCAAAGAAGTCCAAAGTGAAGCAAACAAGATTGAGGCTACCACAGGTGAGTACCAGTAGCTGTGATCACAACTAAAAAACATAACTGACAGCATTACAAATTTGACTTAAGGAGCATTTTTCAGAGTGACATTCATTTGTGGTGAAGTGGAATAGGGCTGAGTGCAGCATGTCTCCTTTTAGTGTGTCTGTGTTTTTTAGAGCAAGGACAGATGTGACCTAGGTATGGCCTGCAGGTCTGGGGGATTTAGTTAGACTTTCTGTGGATTAAATGGTCACTATTGAGATCAAATGTAGGTACAAGCATGGAAAGGCTTAAATGTCAAGCTCTTAAATGTTTACCGGAAGGAAGTGCTGCAGTTTAAGATACTAGATTATAAGGCAGAGGCTAGTGCAAGCAAAAAGATGGACAAGTGTGAAGTCACAGATCACCAAGAAATTAAAATACTGAATTTGCATTTGAACAGCTACTCACATGTCTACATGGATGGACAGTACATCCCCCTTTTTGCTGAATTACTTGCAGTAACTTGTGTAAGGTGAGGAGATTTTTTTCCTGTACCTATTTAAAGATATGTCTTTTTACACGAATGGGATGCTAAAAGCAATGAACAAGCTGAAGGATGGCATTACTAAGTGTTTCATTAAGCACTGGTTTGTTAACCATTAAATTTAAAGGTAATTACGAGGAAATGAGTCCACGGATGTGTTTAATGGAAATCGAACTTGCTCACAGATGTGGCAGGACACAGATGTGAAGAGAAAGAGATTAATAGACAGAATTGGTGGGCGTGAGAGAGACAGACAGACAGAGCGAGAGTTTGACTCTAATGTGTGGTTAGCCTGGTTAGCCATGGAAAACCTCACACAGCATGGAATTCCCGTACGGGCATGAGAAAACAGACCATCATCTGGCGTATGGTTGTGTGAGGAGCACATAGCATGAGGCAGTCGTTTCACTGGTCGCACAGTTTTCAACTTCAAACGATTCTTTACTTCAAAAGAGGGTTTAAAGAATCTTTTTCTTGATCTCTTTGGAAAACACAATAGCTGACACTTAAAGAAAAAAAACAAAAAAACTTTTCATTAGAACCTTTTGTTCTGTTCTTTTTTCACCATATGCTGCAAATCCTGACATGCCTCCTCTTTGCTAATATTCAAAATGGTACCTGTCTGTCAAATTTATGTAATTGCGTGAACAAAGTACATAAAAGCCTAAAATGTCTCTAATCTTTGCCAAATACCCCTGTTAGCATGCCCGAGCAGCCATAGGAGTCAAAATGAGGAGATAGGGAGTCCAGAGTGATGTTTCAGCAAGAAACTTTTATTTTGTTTTTTTATTTCACATCGCACCGTGCACCATGTCGTCTGGACATCACCTGCCAGCCCAACAGAATGCACTACTGAGTGCCTTTATATAAGGATGTCTGTTCATTTGTTAGGTTGGCCTATACCATCACTGTGTAAATTAACACATACATTTCTAATCACGACACCGACATTCCTATTCACAATTAGAACCACACAATATATAAATATCTATACACACAAAAATCTTAAAAGACCCACATTAATATTAACATAAATGCATTTAAACACTGCAAATACACATCCTCCCCTCTGCCAATTTACTCAACTCATATCGCCCTCCCGGAACTCATTAATAAGAGTGCAAGCCCCCGGGGGAAGTCTTTCACTCGCACACCCTGGGGAAGAGAAGACAGGCAGATGTAAGTTGAACATCAGATAGAATTTAACTATTCACTGTGTAGTGAACTTAGCATGCACTTCTTAAGTTCATTTAACAAATACTATTTATCAACTCACGTGGGTCATCCGCTCCCTTACAGGGGAACGGTGAGGTTCCCTGTGTTCTCCTTACAAACCCAGGACCCACGCAATTACAAACTTATATCACTAAATTCATACTAAAAATCACACCTGTGTTTTATGTACCCTGTTGCACTTAACATATGACAATATGTACAATTATCCATTTGATCACATATCAATAATAGTAATATTTACTATCGATGGTGGTAATGGCACTCTGACGTTATAACCCCTGTCTGACTATAAAGATAGGTTAATGGTTTTGTGTTTTATGACTTAATTTACACTTTGAATATACATAACGTTGACATATTTAACTTAAATGTAGTTTAACCTGCATTTAAACCTGAGATTGATTATTTTTCTAATCATGCAAGACTGGCAATCACTCAATGCTTGTATTATAATTTTATGATATACGTGATCAGACTGAGATTCATTCTCTGCTGGTGTTCATGTTTACAATTAAAAAAAATGGGTTTACACCGTGCACTTTTCCTGGCATTTTAGTGACAATGTCACCATGTGGTAGCATAATGAAAATTCCTGTTTGGCACCCGCCCTGGGAAGGTCACATTTCTGGGTCGTAGGGATTCAATGTCTTGCTCAAGGACATGTGGGAGCAGAGCAGGGCAGATGCTTGTGATTATTGTGGCTGTAATGCAGCCTTTCCCAGTTTGACGCTCATGTCTGCTCCACCTTGTTGTCCAACACTTGTATTCTTCCCAGATGTCTCAGCTATTGATGGTATCCGAGTTCTCGGCCAGACAGAAGTCTCTATTCAGGTGGAGTGGAAGAACCCACCGACTGAAGTAGATCACTTCAGGCTCACACACACTGACCCAGAAGGACAGGAGGAAGAGCTGAGCGTACAGAGGAGCCAGGAGGCACGCACCAAACACACTATTGTGGGTAGGTCTTGAACAAAGTGAACACAATTTGCACATATGACATAAATATTCTTAAAATTCCCTGAAGATCATATTTTGTTGCTCAACTGTTTGTTACTACCCTGCCTGTCTGATACTTCATGGTAAGTTTTCTATTGTGAAGCACTTTGTAACTTTTGTTTTGAAAACTAAATTGATGTCATTACCTACCCAAATACAGTAAATATACAATATCAGGCACACACATGCAATATGTGTGTGTAAATACCTAGATTATGTCACCTTGTCACAGTTCTGCATCTCAGGTCACCCCCCTCACTTCATTCCCTGTCATCCAGCTCCCAGTCTGTAATTTTCCATTCACCGTGTTCTCCTGTGCCTCCCTGCATTAGCCATGCCCACCTCATCAAGCCAATTCCATTCACCTGGTCACACAGCTGCCCCTGATTACATTCACCCAGTATATGAACTCCAGCCTTCCAGTCATTCTTTGCTAGATTGTTCTTAGCTTTTCTCCATGCAAGACTCCCGAGCATTTCTTGGACTGATTCCCCGTTGCCGAACCTGTTTGTCCCCGACTTGCCTTTCTCGTCTGAACCCCGGTAATTACTTCACCCTTCTGTCCCTGACCTCGAAAACTGCTTTTGTGACTTTGGCCTTTGTTTGTATTATGGCCCTGTTCAGACCTGGTATTAATATGCGTCTTCAGTGATCCGATCACAAGACCAACCTCCGAATGTGGTCTGAGTGATCGGATTTCAAATGCGCCCTCACTGCGTCTTGGGTACGTTCACACCTGTACTTAGAGCTGACCACTTGTGAGCGGATCACCCTAGACTGAAATTAATATCAGGTCTGAACAATCTGAACATGTGGCCACATTCTTTTAGCAGTTTGAATGCAAACGCACCTTGGCCACCTTGAAGAAACCGTCTACTCTACCGATTGTGTATTTATATTATATAGATTATGTGTGTATGTATACATACATACATACATACATACATACATACATACATACATACATACATACATACATATACACACTATTTCAAATGGACAAAAGTTTGTTTCACTATAAGACCTATGTGTAGCTCATTAATTCACTCAACCCTTCCGTGCCCCGCTCGTGCTCTCTTGCTCTTTCTCTCGCTCACACACAAGTGAATTGACAACGGACCCTTCCGTTGATTGGCTAAAAACAATAACTCATGCTTGTTTATTTGCATATAAAGCGGGAAAGTGAGATCCATCACAAGTGGTCAATCGATACGCATGTGCAGGCACATATTATAGCCAGTTGTGAACAGACGTACTTAGGCCCTGTTCACACCTGGTATTAACATCCATCTCGTTTGATCCCATCACCCAAATGGTCAGCTCCAAGTACAGGTGTGAACAACCAAGACGCATTGAGGGCGCAATTGAGATCCGATCACTCGGACCACGTCGGAGGTGGTGTGGTGCCATGTGTGGCCAAATGCTATTGAACGCAAATGCGTCCTGGCCACACGGAAGTACCACCCACTCTACTGACGTCCTCTGCCACGGTCTAATTAGTCCCGCCACAGCTTCATAATGAACGGAAAATGTTACTAGGTTTAAATGGGTAAAACTTTATTTCACTGTAAATTCTGTGTCTGTGCGTAGTGCATTAATTTCGTTCAACCCCTCCGTGCCCCGCTCGCTCTCTTTCTCACTCACACATGCACACTGTACAAAAGAACATTGGCAACAGACCCCTCTGTCAATTGGCTAAAATCAAGCATGGGAAGTGAGATCCTATCACAAGTGGTCAATAGAGACACATGTTGAGACACATTTTAAAGCCAGGTGTGAACAGATCACTGAAGATGCATACTAATAACAGGGCTGAACAGCGGCTGTGATCCTGTGCTGGCTCATTCAGCCAGAGCATCCAGGTCTTCCAGGAATATTTGGATTTACCTGCCAGCTCCAGGTTCTGCCTTGGTAAAAATAAAGGTCACTAGAAACTGCTTTTGTTGAACTGTGTGCTGCATTTGGGCCCTACACACGCCCCTTACACACTTAGCATATGTCAAATTATCAATATACAGTCTTTAGTATGAAATAAAATCATCATTCAAATACATTAAAAAAGCGGAATATTGCTTCATATAAAATGATATCACAAACATTCAGTCTTAAAGAATAGAGCAGTGGTTCCCAACTATTTTGGCTTTTAAGTTTGTAAAATGTTACCCTTGAGATGAACCTTAAGTTTGGGAACCACTTGTGTGTGTGTGTGTGTGGCATTACAATGGTACAGAGAGCAGTTTGTTACATGTTTCCCAGTTTAGAGTTGAATACATGTGTCTTTCTACAGGTCTGTATCCAGGAACAGAGTACCTGATCTCAGTGCAGGCCATCAAAGGAACGACTGAGGGGAAGGCGTCCTCTGTCACTGGTGCCACAGGTCAGTGTTGACACATCAGCATTCATGAGTTGTTTTAACTGAATGTGACTGATGTTATTATCAGTACGCACAGACTGGGCCCAGTTTTCTTGAAATGGACCACTGCCATGCAGAAATTGCATCAAGACTGCGTTTGTGCTACAACTGGCTGTGTCTCCATGTGGCTGGCACAGAAAATGAACACTTCAGATGATAGATCAGCCACTTGTGGAAGTGAAAGGCATTAAAGAAACGACAGTATCCATATTCCACTTAGTTTGGATTTGGGTGCAGCATCAAAGACAGCTCTTAGCTCCTGTATCTGTAATTCACCAATTCTAATAGGAAAAACACATAATCTGTCACATGCAATACTGACTTGCCGTACGATACAACCTGGTATTACCGTCCACACACAGCCAATGATAATAGCATAATGATTACAGCCAGCAAGAGGCACAATTACTGGTTTTAAGGGCTGGAATTTACAGTCTAATAATCTGGACAGTTTCTAATGGCTGTGGTGAGCATGGTCACTGAGGGGAAACGTGATATGGACGGTGTGACGACTACAAGATGCTCCCTGATGGTTCGGGTGAGAGGGTGCATGATTTAGAGTCCGTCTGGTACAGAGTTCTACGTATCTGGTCTAACTGGGTTCTGCTCTGGTTTTAAAACGTGAGGAAGAATTCATTATACATTTTCTCTTTAACAGCTGGTATTCGCTTTAAAGTTATTATTTAAGTGATTGACAAATGGTCCACAACGGCACGCTGGACCTTCAGTTATTATTCTGCTGATTTGTGCTTTGTTTTCTGCTTTTCTCTCTCTCGTGCCCCTTCCTTTCTTTCCTGCTTCACCTTCGCTCTCAGCTCACTCAGTTCAAAAGCAGTTTCCAGGTTGATAGCTCTTCATTTTTAGACCCTGAGGCAGCCAATTTAATGGTTTTTAGTCATCAGTGTTAGCGAGGTATTTTCAAGACTCACCTCTCCTCTTTTGAAGTCAGTCAGGTACTCAAGGGCCCCTGTCATTGCTAATCTTTTTTCCTTTGTGAGTGTGCCACCTAATTGCAGGAGTGTGTGCATGTGAGTGTGTGAGAATGTGCTAATCTACAGCAGACAGACAGTGGCTTGTCTCTACTCCAGTAGCTACAATCCTTCATTTTAGGTGTAGCATGAAAGGGCTTAGAGGTGTTTGAGGAGAATAGTCCTCCGCTCTAGTTGCCAGCAAAGATGTGTTGGTTTCATGATGACTGACGTGATGCAACAGAGAGCAGAGTCCCCCTACTATCTCGTCCAAAATGCTGCTTGCCTTGGGCCGGCGTAGTTTATACGTGGTGAAAGATAAAAGGAGCACAAGGAGGAAATATGGAAAACACAGCAACAACAATAAAGAAAAAAAGGTGACAGTATGTGCTGTGATTACAGCAAGAAATGCGCAGGAATAATGACACAGCACAGGGTCAAATAAGGATACAATAAGATGATATTTATAGGGTAATCAAGAGCACGAATAAGGCAGGATGTTAGAATAATGGGTCACAAAGAGGCAATATCAGACTTTATGTAGCAGCATGTAATGCATTACTGCAGAGCTGTTGCTATATGAAACTGATCTTTGTCCCCAGCGGTAAAAGCTGACTTCTTCCATTATAGATGCTCCATTGTAGAAAGATTTCCCTACATTTCCTCTTCACTTTTACCATCTGTCTTCCATTCTTTTTTTTTTCCCCATCTGAATTTCTTTCACAGTTCACTGTTGGCATATTTTTAATTATACTGTATCTGTGCCTTTATCCTCTGATTTATGAAAGGTAAAGTATTTCTCAAAATCCCACTAATTTATGAATTAAATTCCTTTTCTTTCTTATCAATTGATAACACAACATTCAGGAAATTACTTTTTAATAAAACCCAAAAGATGAATATACTATGTTTTTGACCTCCCACCCAACAAATTACACTTAAACACAAAAATAGACTCACGAAAATTGATTTATCTTGTCTCGGCAAGATGACACGGGTGGCTCCAAGGCTGAAAACACTTGTTTTGAAAATGCTTTGAATGGTGCTGGATATGAACTCGATGTACGAACTGTATGATCTATGTAGTTATTGATCTTTATATTTTAGCTGGATTTCCAAATGTGCATCCAGTGCGGCTCCATGAATCATCTTCTGTGGTATGTTATGCTGGTCCTGCAGCATATACACGGTCAATATGTATTTGTAAATTAAATTTATTCAAGGACAGCTACAACAGCCAGAATCAAAGGAATCTGTATGAAGCAGACATTTCATAGTCACAAACCTGCCAAAAGATTATAAGGCGTACAAACACAACCTACCACGGCTGCTTCTGCTGGTTTAGATTCAATAAGGTCACCACCAAGGCCCATATAACCAAAAGCAGATGGGCTTGACTTAGGCAGAGAGAATAAATGTTGGGACTTTATATTATCTAGACAGACTATAGCACCTGATGTGGTCCAGTGGGAGTACCCTGTCTGCTCAGACTTGTACATCAGGAGTTCTTGAGCCAGCTCTGTAGAAGATGATGCCAGAAAATTTTAAAGTGAAAATGTGAAAAGAGAAGATTTAAAGAAGGGTCAAACTCAAACCCACAGGTTGTATGTGTAACTGTCTCTCACAAATGCCCTGTAATGACCAGAAAGTGAGCAGACAACTATTGGCCTAATCAAGTGTGTTTGAACAATGGGTGGATAATGACAGGATGGTTTATAATGGATAAAAGGAGGTTTTATATAATCTAAATCATGTGCTGCTGTACCTCAAAGATGTGGACAAATAAACAAATGGTTTCTGTCATGAAGAATTACGAGCTCCTTACAGTACATATAGATTGTAGGGAAAACATAAAAAAGCCTGTAGTAGCTAGGGGACTCCACCTGACAGCATGTTATTCATGACATACTGTAGTTTCTAAAAGAATGGTACCTTATTGACACATACTTTCTCTCGCCTCCATCCACACGTAAATGAATGGATGTGAAGCTGTGAGTCAGTTAATGATGAAAGACGGCCTGTTACTATGCGGCTTGTGGTCACTGCCTCTGCTGACACATGCCACACATAATGGATAAGCTGTTTTCCAAATGGCCGAAGCCACAGCTCGTGTTGTGTAGCCCTGTAGCCACTGTCGCTAAGCAGCTAGTGGGGTAGAACGTCCGGAGTAACTCGATCTATCACAGGCTGTAACTTCAGAGCAAATGCAGACTCCCTCAGAAAGTAGCAGTGCTTGGGGGAAAAAAAAAAACTCTAATATATTGAAACTGTCAGGCAGCAAAGCTATACAGCCATTGAGAGCAAAAAGAACAGCACTTCCCTGTTCAGAGGATAACAATATAACAGCACAGAGGGAGAAGAAAACCTGTGCACAAAGCATAGCTGAATACAAGCTTTAGTCAGATGGTTGCAAACCAAGAACAATTCAAGATAATTTGTAGACTCTCCTTCAAACTGTCAAAGGCTTTCAACTTTCATGGCTTTTTTGGGCTGTTAGTTCAAAACCCTTACACTTTATTTACTTGAGTCATCCTTTTGGGTTACACATCACAACCAAAAGCTGTACAAAATAAAAGATGACAATACAAAAGGTTCCTCTTCTTTAAACTCTGTACTAAAGGCTAAAAATGTTTTAGAATAAAAATGTATCAAGAATTTTTCTCCAGAGGAATGAATGGTCTGCTTCTGTTTTACACCCTCTCTCTCATCCTCAGTGCTGTCTTCAAGCACTCATGTACTATATGCACTATTTCTAGGAAGTTTAGGGAAATGACAGCACTGTAGATGTTGTAGGCTATATGATGATGATTAGAAATACACTTTGAAAGCCACTGCTAGTGCCACTGAAATAAGATTACTAACACTGTGTGTGACAGCTCCTTCCTAGTTGCTGCCAAATTACAAGTTGCACAAACAATCTGTCTGGTGAGCCGTGCTGCCCATTGGTCTGTTAAGTCATAATCACACAGTCCCATGGATGGATTACTGAACAAGCCAACCGGGCACTCACTGGTCCCCCTGACCCCTCAGGCCCCTGGGCCTCACCTTTTTAAAAAAATGTCACTGAAAGAATCACAAAACGACGGATATCTTTCAATCAGGGCATCTTGCTTCTACGCAGTAGGGATTGAGACTGTGCAATTTTGATAAATTTCCAGTGTAGTATTCAAAGAACCTCAACCAAACATTTAGCAACATGCAAACATCCTGTGCTATTGTGAATGTGTATTCTTATAAATGCATCTTTTTTTTTTTTTTTTTAAATTTGTGTTTCTACACGAATGAGCTACTAAGTGAGCATGTTGAGCTTACTTGGCATTGCTCACGGTACTTAGACTAGTGAATGACCTCTCATTCTTAGGCCTTGGAAAAAACACTCAATCCTAATAAAATGCTATTATAAATTTTTGCAGTGGTTTAGCTCATGACAGAGTGTCAAGCAGAGCAGCTACAAGGACAGAGGAGTGACGGGTAAAGAGAGGAGAGACAAAGAGGGGATATGGGGTTATACAGTTGCATAGTTCTTTTCTTCTCTTGGATGCATCATCAATCAGTTTTCATGATGCAGACTGCGCACTGACACAAGGCTGACCTCGGCTGCCACAGAGGAATAATCCTAAATGATGATTGCTTTTACATTTCCCCTCACTTCCTCTGTGTCTGTCTTACTGTGCCTCTGTGACTGTCTTATTTTGTCTCCCTCCCTCTCTTTGTTGCTCCCTGTCTTCACTTTCACCGAGATTCACTCCTCAGAGACTAACACCCATCCACACACATGCTCCACCTGCGTCCACCATATATCTCCTGTGATTCCTCAGGCCCGCTGACTTTACAGATGGTCTGTGTTCTGCTCTGCTCCTGTGTCCTCTCTGCAGCGCCTCCTGTGGAGTTCAGTGGACAGGACAAGACCACGGGCTGGGTTGTGTGCTTGTGATGTTCTTTTGAAGAGCTTTACAGAGCTTTCTCTTTGAGCCAGAGTACAAATTCTTCTTTGGTTCATCTGTCATCTTTTAATGTGCGTACAAAATAAAACCCTGGATAAACAAGCTTGTGTAAATTTAGAATTGGAAAAGTTTTGCGTGCCACATACCCTCTCTGTCAGCTAATTTGAAAGAGAAAAACAAGGGTGACATTTCTTCAAAGAGCTCCATCATTCCTTCTTGCCAAACGCTTCTGCAGGCTACTGCTTACTCGCACCGACCACATGCTGCTGTTGCTGGTTCTGCTTTTTACTCATCTGCTTTTTCTACTCGCATCAATTCAATGCAGTTGTGGCTGTTGACAGAAAGAGACCAAACTTAAACCCACTCTATCCATGCTGTACATTATACTACTGTCATACTATGTTAACACACTTTTGTTGAGACGGTCCTCCCAAGCAAAACAGGATCAGTGCTTTCAGTAAGCACCCCAACATAACAGGACAGCATTAGTCCTTAAGTCAAGTATTAAAAATGACCTGTGGTTTTAAAGTACTAATAGTAGTAGTGTGAAACTACTGGTTGGTGAAGGCGATCAGGGTTCACATTTTGTCTCCTAAGAATCCTTAGAGTAAGTGCATTTCCATTAACTAATTCCAATAAAACTATCAAATGTCGCAAACATTTTATTTAAAATATTTCAAAAAAACGTACATTTTTCGCATTCAGAAAACCAGTTCCAACCGAGAAGCAGACTGCTAGAAATCTGTCATGTTTAATTGCGATATCGTGTGAGGGGGGAAAAAAACACTTTTATTCACATAACATCACTCAATGGAAACGCAGACCATTTGCAATTGTATTTTGTCGATTTTTTTTTTTTTTTTTTTCCTACACTTAACCAGGTGGTAAGGGTTTCTTAAACTGTTTTTATGATGGGCATTTTATGACTCATGTGTTCCACACTCTGGGTGCAGTTATGCTTCTTGTACCCTGTACTCCAAAGTTTCTCATTGTTTCTTGTTCTGTCTTATCTCTTATTTCCTCTCCTCCTCAGACATTGATGCACCGACAAACCTTGTCACCACCGAGGTAACGGAGGACACTGCAACAGTCTCATGGGATCGAGTCCAGGCAGAAATAGAGGGCTACATGCTGAGCTACACCTCTGCTGGGGGCTCCAGCTCAGAGATCCCTGTAGGTCGTGATAGCACCTCGTACAAGCTGGTTGGCTTGAAGCCTGGAGTTCTCCACACGGTCTACATCTGGGCCTTCAAGGGAGACAAAGTCGGCAGGAAGGGTTCAACAGAAGCGGAAACAGGTAAACTTAGAACTGGACCAGGGTTCATTACAGGAGCGATTGATTCGATCTTTAGTGTGTCTCCACACACAGAAGACTCTTACATGCATGTATATGGTAAGACGAGTAAGATTAAAAGGTAAGATCGCAAAGGTAAGATATAAAAGATAAAATACTAGCCCATCTTTTTGAACATGCTGGTGAACTTGCAATGAAAAAACAAACTTATTTATCCAATGTTTGTCTCCACAATGACCTGCAATGCTCAGACATCTCAAGTGTTCCCAGGCGGTGGCGGGTGTTTTCTTTCATCTTTATAGCCTCTTAACAGAGGGATTTTGAGTTAAGTGTTTCTTTGTTAAGCTCCTTTGTGCAAGATGCTCTTGCCTCAAATATCCTCTTTGTACAATGCACGAATCATTTCCTTCTGATGTGTTGTGTGGTGGTTTTCTGCACGATTTTCTTGTCCTTTTTGTGGTGACAAGGAGTAAAAGTCATGAATGTTGACATTTTACACTTAGCACACTAACCCCTCTTTACCTAACTGCCAAGAGGGAAACTTGAACTCCCACTGAAAAAGTCTATTTGACATAATTAGGCTGGACACCTCATTTAAAGGCAGTTTAGTTTAGCTTGAGGCTGAATGTCTGTAAGAAGTCCAAGAAGAGCCGGTCGTGCTTGGTAAACAAAGTCAGCTATGTTGTTTCTCCTGTGTTCTGCTATCTCTTAATCTGCCTGTTGTGAAGGTTAGCAGCTGGAACTGACTGCTTGCATTTGTGTTTCTGAAGAAAGGCAGCAGAAGAACAGGTTTGAGCACTGACCGATATTCATCCAAATAACTTAAATTACGACTGAATACAGGGATCCAAAACTAAGTAAAGGAACACGTTGCACATTTTTACTGATGCATCTGTTAAATACCAACGGTATAAGTGCTTTCCATGGCCAGGAATAAAGTGTTTGTGTGTCTGTGCGTGCGCCTTTCCTCTGTGCCAGTAAGGGCTTCCAATGTTTTTATCCAAACGAGTTTAAAAAAAAAAAAAAAAAAAAAAAAGTTTACTGGTTTGAGTAGCTGTGTTTGCTATTAATAGCTAATATCTTTTTCCATTTTTTATATTTTTATATACAATTCTTAGCTTTTTTTTCATCCAGATTGTTTTTTTTTTTTTTTTTCCCCCACTGCCTTTTCATGAGGAAAACAGACACGTCAGTTCCAATAGCCTCAGTCATACATCAAACAACAGGAGGCAAATATCTGAAGTGGCTTGAAACTCAATTTGCTAGCTGGTGATGTTAGCAGCGTTACATGTGTTTGTGCTCTGAGCAACATTGAATGAGTAACTTCGGCAAATTCATTTTAATGAGGGAAGGATGTGACTGAGGTGTTTTTTGTTGCAGAATATGGTTTGAAAGTTTTCACAGGCACTCATAATAATGTAGCTACAGTCTTACAGCACAATATAAATGTACTAGTTGCCCCTCCTGTGAGCTCTTCAGAAGTAAACGGATGAGTGAAAAGCTTCCGTACGTGATTATATTCTGACAATTGCAAGGGTTGGTGAAAAAGACTGGGATATCTGAATATATTTGTGAGATATATCTGTCTCCTTTATAAGACAAAACATCAGTGGTTCAGATTTTTCTGAACATTATTATTATATTTCATAATCTGCTGTAGTTTGCATGTTTTTAAAATAACATAGCTCATAATATACTCATAGTACCCCTGCTTACATAGAGTAACAATGTGGTATGATGTCAAACTTGGATTTGAAATTTCTTTTCATATTAGAATATTTCATATTGAAACTGTTTTTAAACTGACCTAAATTTCATTTTTAGAATAAACCACATGCACCAATTCTGAGTAAATCAAAACACCGAAAACCATTAAACCTCTCTATTCTAGTTTGGTCCAAGTTTGACATCTTCTAACCTCTTACACACTGACAGAATGTTATTTGTAACAGGTAACTACACACTGCTCATCTGAATCAGTCTTCTGTAGTTCCTGTTATGTTTGCACTGGATGTAGTGATGTCTTTTAGTAGTCTGTACTAACCATAACTCCCCATGCAGAGCTGGATGCCCCTACTAACGTCTTGGCCCATGATGAGACAGAGTCCAGCTTCAGTGTGTCCTGGGATCACAGTCAGGCAGAAATCGATGGCTACATCCTAACCTACAGCTCTTCTGAGGGCTCAAGTGAGGAAATTCCAGTGGGATCTGACCGTACTTCTTACAATGTCACTGGCCTGAGGCCCGGGATCATCTACACTCTCTACATCTGGGCTGTCAAGGGGGGCAAGGCCAGCAGAAAGATCTCAACACAAGCTGAGACAGGTCTCAGATCTACGACTTTCTGTTAAGATTCAAAGCACTTCATTATCTGACTGTCTAATGTCAAATTTGAAGACGACCACTTTTCCTGTGTTTAACATAATACCCCCATATATTTCTCTGTCAAATCAAATAATACACAGATTGGTGACAAATTAAGGGAAACAACATACAGTGTCTAAGTAAGGTGTTGCCACCAGAACAATTTCAGTACTCCTTGGTAAATACTCCACAAGTCTCTGCAACTCTACTGGAGGAACACCATCCTCCTGAAGAGGAGAGCACTCTGTAAAAAGTCAGTTAAAAATCTCCCATTGGCGCATATTTAATATTTGATGTTTGGTGGTGGCAAAGGCCACAATAATGACTTGCATAATTTGATCCATTGTGCCCATCTACGTTTCACCACTCATTTATTCAGGTTTTTCCAGTAGATTTGTCACCCATCTATATAATGTAGTTTGCATCAGTAGTGTATTAATACCCTCTACTAACATCTTTCTCTAGAACTGGATGCTCCTGCTAACCTCTTAGCTCGTGATGAAACGGAGTCCAGCTTCAGCGTCTCATGGGATCGGGTCCAGGCAGACATTGATGGCTACATCCTAACCTACAGCTCTTCTGAGGGCTCTAGTGGGGAAATCCCCCTGGGGCCTGACAGCACCTCTTACAGTCTGACTAGCCTGAAGCCAGGAGTCCTCTACACTGTGTACATCTGGGCCATCAAGGGGAACAAAGCCAGCAGGAAGATCTCAACACAAGCTGAGACAGGTGTCAAACATACATTTTTATTAAACCAAATTATCTGATCATTACATCCACGTTTAAACCTTTAAACCATCAAGTACCCTGTAATTACAGTTGTTTAGACAAAACAAGGCAACTCCCTGGTAAACCCTAAAAGAAAAAAAATATTTCTCACATGGGAGACTAATCTGAACCTGCTTGTTTGCTTAAACCAGTTTTCCAGTGCGTACTTCCCTCTGTTCATCCATCTTCTTGCCAACTGCTTACTCTCGGGTCACAAGGAGCAAAGCAGCCCAGAAATCCTTTTCCCCAATAACTTACCTCTGCTCTTCCTGTGCAGTCCCATGCCAGCTCAGAGATATAATCCCTCCAGCATGTCCTGGGACTTCCCTGCAGTCTCCTGTGGAGAATAAGGAGGCTCTTGGGGACGTTCTTTCCAAATCACTAAAACACCTCCATTGGCTTCTCTGGATGACCAGCTGCTCCATACCTACTGTAGTTCTGCTCAATTAAGTGTCATGCAGACTGAGTTCAACCAACAAATCTTGGAACCTCGCCTCGGACTCTTGTAGTCAACAGTCTGATAAATTCAGGTACTACACGAGGTTTGTGACACCAAGTGAAGGTTGAATTGAAGACTGACTCAGGAAACCCTGAGCTTTCCCTTTACTAGCATGATCTGACATACTATCTGCATTACTACAGTCATTTCCCCTAATGTTTTCAGTCTCCTTTATTTCTTGCTCTAACTTGAGTGTAAAATCCTAAATCTGGATCCACACCTTACGGCTGCTGCTACCTGCTCATCTGAATTTGGGAAGATAACTGTTGCAGAAAAGGATGATGGAAGACCTGGAAGGACTCATTCTTAACTTTGACAGCCATCTTGAATGCTGGTCTCCTCCGGTAGTTTCTTGGGTTCCCACAATCACAACCACTCTTCACCTCAAGCCACAGCCCCATGTAGCTGCTTGTATAACAGAGTTGTGGCTTGAAATTATTCCAGGCAGAGATACCACACACTATCATCAAGATCAGAAGACATAGATATTTTGAGCAATCTGAATTCTCCCTGCAACATGCAGATACACCAGCAGAATCTCCAAATGTGAAACAGCTGATGTTTGTGAGCACCTCATGAATATGATAAGAGTCTTGAGTCAATACATTTGATTCCAAAGCAAATGCTCTGTCCTGAGGAGAGCCCAACAATAGTCAGTACCCCTCAAGCATAAGCTCAGGCTCTTTCTCTTCTGCAGAGTGGAGAAGATCCATGTTCAAATAGTCACTTTTTCTATTGGTGTAATCCATATCATCAAAGTATGCTCTTTGCCTAACAAGTATTGCCCCCAACTCTCAGCATTTCTGTCTGAGCTACTTGGTTCACCCAGCCACAGGCCTAGTTCTAGGACTGGGCTCCCATGCTCCCAGCTGCCCCAGTTCTTGCTGTGACATCGACTCTGTACAGAACTAAATGTTTTTTGGCCCAAAAAAGGGAATCCATCCTCAGTGTGTCTTGAGACCAAATCCAGTCAGGAATCAATGGGTGTCGCCACAGATCTGAAGAAAGCTGCCTACAGAGACCCCCTTTGGAGTCTAATGCTGCCTGAGTCCTCTTTGACATTCGATACTGATCATTTTCATGTTGAAAGATGTTTATCAAAATTTTTCTTCATTCACTCAGTCATGTTACTAATATTTTGTCCCCTTGGAATTATAAGGTTCTGACATTTTTTGCAGAATTGAGTTATTCACACACTTTTATTCTGTGATAACCTATTAACATTATGTGATGTTTTTGTTTAAGTTGTATGCATTTTGGACCCCTTATCTAGAGGGGAAAATAACCTATAAATTCTGCTCTATGGAATGCAAAAACGTTGAAGCTCACAATCTCAAAACTGTTCAGAGCACAGATAGAACCTTATAATTCAAAAAGGGACGATTTGTAGAAATTGCACACTGATTTGTTTCTTTTCCCCTTTCAGAGAGAAATGAAAACAGCACACCAGTTTGCCATATTAGTTTATTAATACCCTCTACTAACATCTTCCTCTAGAACTGGATGCTCCTGCTAACCTCTTAGCCCGAGATGAAACGGAGTCCAGCTTCAGCGTCTCATGGGATCGGGTCCAGGCAGACATTGATGGCTACATCCTAACCTACAGCTCTTCTGAGGGCTCTAGTGGGGAAATCCCCCTGGGGCCTGACAGCACCTCTTACAGTCTGACTAGCCTGAGGCCAGGAGTCCTCTACACTGTGTACATCTGGGCCATCAAGGGGAACAAAGCCAGCAGGAAGATCTCAACACAAGCTGAGACAGGTGTCGAACATAATCTTTGTTAAACCATATTATCTGATCATTACATCCACGTTTAAACCTTTAGACCTTCAAGTACCCTGTAATTACAGTTGTTTAGACAAAACAAGGCAACTCCCTGGTAAACCCCAAAAGAAAAAAATATTTCTCACATGGGAGACTAATCTGAACCTGCTTGTTTGCTTAAACCAGTTTTCCAGTGCGTACTTCCCTCATTTCATCCATCTTCTTGCCAACTGCTTACTCTCGGGTCACAAGGAGCAAAGCAGCCCAGAAATCCTTTTCCCCAATAACTTACCTCTGCTCTTCCTGTGCAGTCCCATGCCAGCTCAGAGATATAATCCCTCCAGCATGTCCTGGGACTTCCCTGAAGTCTCCTGTGGAGAATAAGGAGGCTCTTTGGGACGTTCTTTCCAAATCACTAAAACACCTCCATTGGCTTCTCTGGATGACCAGCTGCTCCATACCTACTGTAGTTCTGCTCAATTAACAGTGTCATGCAGACTGAGTTCAACCAACAAATTCCTGGAACCTTGCCTCGGACTCTTGTAGTCAACAGTCTGATAAATTCAGGTACTACACAAGGTTTGTGACACCAAGTGAAGGTTGAATTGAAGACTGACTCAGGAAACCCTGAGCTTTCCCTTTACTAGCATGATCTAACATAATATCTGCATTACTACAGTCATTTCCCCTAATGTTTTCAGTCTCCTTTATTTCTTTCTTTAACTTGAGTGTAAAATCCTAAATCTGGATCCACACCTTACGGCTGCTGCTACCTACCCATCTGAATTTGGGAAGATAACTGTTGCAGAAGAGGATGATGGAAGACCTGGAAGGACTCATTCTTAACTTTGACAGCCATCTTGAATGCTGGTCTCCTCCGGTAGTTTCTTGGGTTCCCACAATCACAACCACTCTTCACCTCAAGCCACAGCCCCATGTAGCTGCTTGTATAACAGAGTTGTGGCTTGAAATTATTCCAGGCAGAGATACCACACACTATCATCAAGATCAGAAGACATAGATATTTTTGCGCAATCTGAATTCTCCCTGCAACATGCAGATACACCAGCAGAATCTCCAAATGTGAAACAGCCGATGTTTGTGAGCACCTCATGAATATGATAAGAGTCTTGAGTCAATACATTTGATTCCAAAGCAAATGCCCTGTCCTGAGGAGAGCCCAACAATATTTAGTTGGAGCAACTCGGTTCACCCAGCAGCAGGCCTGGTTCCTGGAATGGGCTCCCATACTCCCAGATATCTCAGCTCTTGCTGTAACCATGACTCTGTACACAACTAGATGTTTCTACTTACTTGTTTAAGAAAGGGAATCCATCTTCAGTGTGTCATGAGACCAAATCCAGTAAGAAATGAATGGCTACTGTCACAAATCTCATGAAAGCTGCCTATAGAGACCCCCTTTGGAGTGTGACTGCTGCCTATAGAGACCCCCTTTGGAGTGTGACTGCTGCCTCAGTCCTCTTCTACATTTTATACTGATTGGTTTTATGTTGAAAGATGTTATCATAATTCTAGTTTGCATTAGTAGTTTATTAACTTCCTCCACTAACATCTTTCTCTAGAACTGGATGCTCCTGCTAACCTCTTAGCTCGAGATGAAACAGAGTCCAGCTTCAGCGTCTCATGGGATCGGGTCCAGGCAGACGTTGATGGCTACATCCTAACCTACAGCTCTTCTGAGGGCTCTAGTGGGGAAATCCCAGTTGGGTCTGACAGCACCTCTTACAGTCTGACTGGTCTGAGGCCTGCAGTTCTGTACAATGTCTACATCTGGGCTTTCAAGGGGAACAAAGCCAGCAGGAAGATCTCAACACAAGCAGAGACAGGTTAATACACTATGAACAGACAGGATTTCCAGTTGGTAACATTAAAGCTCTTTTTTCTTTTGAAATATGCAAACTGACCAATAGATGCCAAACTAGACTTCTCTAATTAAGGGAGGCTTGATTCTGATGTTTATATGAGTCAACTATCAGACCTTCTGGTATGTTGATGCTAAAATAAACCATTAATTTTACATCAACATGAGCTGTAACACATACAAAACTTTTTTTTAGGATTTTACTACTGTTTTAGCAAGGCTGGAAATTGGTAAAAGAAGACTTGGATGACATGTTGAACAAAAGTAACAAAAAAGTCATGCAGCCTGCTTCTGGATTGTTTTTTTGTTTTTTTTATTTGTTTTTTTAATAGCTTTCTTTCTACAGTAGGCATCAAAAAGCTGTGCAAGGCCCATAAACACCACAGCTGTGGCACTGATTTAAAAATGCTGTGATCTTAGCACAGAGCTGCCTTTCAATAACAAGTTCTGAATACAGATTCAAACAGCTTACTGCTCTATTGCTCTTAAAAATAGAGACCTTCATCTGAGAATGGTGATAAGTCGTGGTCTGCTACATGTAGCCATAATTTGGGGGAATATTGGTTCTACAGAGGCAGAAACGGGTCACTATCTTGGAGCAGTATCTTGCAGATGCAGGAAAGTTTTTTTTTTTTTTTTTTCTTTTCACATGTGGCAAGAATAACAGTAACTACAGCTGATAAGAAATCTCATGATTGTTCAAATGCTGTTTTTCTGCATCAATGAAAGCGAGTTCCCAGGGATGCTTGCATCGTGTTTGAGACTTGTTGAAGTTTTTAGTAGGTGTACAGAAGTGGCGGCTGCTGGTCTTATAAGGAGGGGAAGCTCATTTTCGGCATACATCATAAAATGTGTCCGTTTATTTATATGTAAATTCGCAGAGTGACAGAAGAGAGTCGCCAAACACAACGCTAGTCGTTTTTAACAAAGACAAAGTCGCTGAAGATCAGTAACGTCTCCAGATCAACTCCGAACAACGGAATGAAAAACTTGAAAAAATGCTCCGGTGGATGCTTATACTTCAAGATCGCTGATTCGCTAATTTCGCTGTCAATCAAAACGGGACTCAGCCTCAGACAGATCATCCAATTATCATGCAGAAGACGAGCGTCCGGGCCAGCCCACTGTCCCATAGACCCCCAGAGACGCTGAGCGTCCGATGGGCGGGACAAAGCCCAGCATTTATCCAATGACCGTCTAGTTTCGCTGCAGTGGAACAACCCACTCTCTGTTTCCACATTGAAGTCAGTAGACGCTCGGCGTCTACGCTGTGTAAAGCACTGTGGCGCTACGGGGATGAATGAGAAGAAGTCGTGTCGGTTACCTGTGATAAGTAGCTGATTCTGAACAAAAGATGAACGTGTTGTAGCGCATATTTAGTCAATGAAATGTACACACAACAGTACATATTTGACCACTTATTTTGTTGACATTTTAGGGGAAGCTGAGCTTCCCTTGCAGTCTTAGAGCAATCGCCACTGGTGTACAGCAACTGGAGCTTCAGGAATTTGTGTACTCTTCAAAACAGCCAGTACTGTCAAGAATAGTAATTCAATCAACTCGTAGTAGTCTACCACATCTGAAAATCAAATGAGCTTGGTAATTGATTGATTGTCTTACTTTGCAAATCCTGATACTTTTGATTTATGCACACAAGGGCAATCCATAGTTTCTTATATCATATGATGTCTGATTTATTAAACTAAATTTTCTTTCAAAGGCCAAATTAGTTCAAACTACCAGGAATCGGCAAAACTCCTGCTGACAGGAAATGCTTCCCATAGGCCAGGTCACTGGGTGGGCCTCGTGCCTCAGTGTGGGGTAAAAATAGCAACAGCAGCATATGGTGAATGGGCTACAACAGGATGTCTTTGTGTGAGCCAGATGATCTGTAAAATCACCTGGGAGTGCTAAGTGAAAGCTGGAACTTTTTCAATTAGGCAGCAACTGTCTGAGTTTTGGATTATAAACTTGTCTCGTCGTAACTCATTAGAAACCATCACTGGCTACAAACTAACGCTGTGCTGGGTTCAATAATGCCATTGTCAGAAGAAATCACCAGGGATACATTAAAGTGTGTGTTATTACATTTGTGATTTTATTGGACCCAGTAACAAGCATCATTAATGTGTCAGTTGTTTCTGTGTCCCACAGACTTTTTGAGCAGCTTTGCTTTCCACTAATGGTATCACTAAATTTGTTACTATTCACACTATTTTCCCCAATAACAATTTAATTACCAGAAAAGCTGTTTAATTTTTTTCAGTGATGGTAAAACTGACAACTGGAGAACTCCTTAATGAAAACAGAAGGTAGCATCTTTAGCCGAAGAGCACTGAAAGTGTCTTTAGCCATGGGAGGTTAAGGATCCCACTGTTACAGCAGGTGTCTTTGGGTCAAGCAAATTATTTCAGCGTCTGTTTCAGTTCAAATCTCTGAAGCATTCAAATAAGGGAGAGAGGATAACTGCCAGTTTATCTGTAAAGCCAAATTGTAACTCAGCAGGTGGATGCTAGCCATCTCTGGTGATGTGCTTCAGCTGGAGAGGCTGGAAAGTTATATTGTCAAATGCATTAATATTGCTCTCCACATTTAGATTAATGAAGGGAATAAGAGGTGATGAATATTGCACTGCAAAGTTGTTGTTTTTTGGGGGGAGGGGGTTTGAGTGTGGGAAACACTTGATTCACAGGTATGTACACCACACATACAGTAAAATGTAAAAATAACAAATTATTGTAAATGTGTATTCACTCAGTTTATGTTCACCAGTTTTAGTATAAACACTGCCAAAATCATCTTCTTACCCAACCCAGAGCTGATTTTATAAGATGTATCAATACACGAATGTTCTTGTGCTGCAATCCACTCTGATTCATCTATTCATATTCTTGCCCACAGATATTGATGCCCCCAAGGACCTGAAGGCTACAGATGTTACACCGGAGTCTGCTTCTTTGACCTGGGTTCCTCCACTGGCCGACATTGAGGGTTACATCCTCACCTACAGAGATGAGGATGGCAACATGGAGGTACTGAGCCATGAGGTTTAAACACACACACACGCGCACACATTTTCTCACCCAAACAGAAAACAAAACACACCAAAAGATATTCAGATATAAAGTTCGTCAGTAACATCAAACGCGTAATTGCAGCTGTTACATTAAATTTGACTGACTGGTTTTGACAGTATGGGCAGATGCAGAAAATATCCTGCACTGGGTTAAATCAGTTCTACTGTACAGTTGCTTCAAGAGTCCTGTGAATAACAAACTACAGTACTGGGCTTTAAACCCTACTTTTACTTTTACAAGCATGCAAATAAAGCTTTTACATTACTTTCTTCACTGTTTGAAAAATTCAGAGGCCAAAGATGCACGTTCACTCTAAGCTCTGTAGAACGCTGACCTCTTGTGGCTAGAAATAAAACTAATCAACTGGAAGAAATGTTAAGGACATGTGTGACGTGACTGATCTTTTCCTTCATACTTTGGGGTTTTAGAGGAATTGAGGAGCCCATTTAAGGTCTTTATTAAATTTGATCATATCGGCAGCATCAAACTACAACACATTATAACAGACCATTGCTTTACAGTACACTGAGTGCTCAGTAAGATTAATTTGTGTTGTGGTCAGACTGTTGAAAAGCAGCTGGGAGCCAGTGAGAGCAGTTTTGCTGTATCCAGTCTGGAGATGGGGAAGAGGTACATTGTCACCATCATCGCCTACAGGGGCAGCAGGAGGAGCAAGGTGGTGGAGACCATCTTTAAGACAGGTCTGTACACATTACCTCAGATATTACTGGCCTCTCTAAAACCATGCATAATGTGTATGATGCTCTATCCTGACCTGATATCCCATTGTCTTTTCTTTATTGTAACATGTAATTTTACATTTGACTATTGGAAGTTCCTAATGTTCACATCAAATCCTCCTCCCTAGTTGGCCTCCTGTACCCCTTCCCCATGGACTGCGTTCAGATCATGAGGAATGGCAATAAGCAGAGCGGCATTTACATCGTTTATATCAACAATAACCAGTCCAAACCTATTGAGGTCTACTGCGACATGGACACTGATGGAGGCGGCTGGCTGGTACGGCTTATTGATAAACTGCACAGACCAAAATATGGACATACATACAGGACATCTTTTAAAGAAGGTTTTATAATATTGATAAAACATTTTTCTTTTCTTTTTTTTTAATGATTACATGGGCTGAATTTATACAAGTAAATATTAAAGAACCATCCCACCAATTTTACTAATGAATTTCAGTTTACTTATCTTGAGAACTACTCAACCTGTGAAAACAGTTGCACAATATTTTCTGTGGCACTGGTGAGAACCATCAAAAGTCTGAAAAATAATCCTAATGATTTCCACATGCTGTTGAGTTGCATGGGAACATTAGGACCTAGTGTGTTTGGAGCTTGACTGCAGAAGATCTTGGTCTCTGCTGATTCAATTTTGACTTTTTATTTTTTTATCAACATCTGTCTTCTGAGTACCTACTTTGAGTTGTTGTTGCTGCTACTGTCATTTTAGTGGAAGGAACGGTGACCAAAAACCCAAAGCAAATTGTGTGAAATGTTTGTGAAACAACTGTCACACTTCCTGCTGCTTTCAGATGCTCCAGCGTCGTACCACTGGCAAGCTGGACTTCATGAAACGCTGGAGACAGTACATAGCAGGTTTTGGCAACATGACAGATGAGTTCTGGATTGGTGAGCACACAAATGTTCTCAGGAGGCTTCTGCAGACACTGCAACATGCCTATATGAATAGTAATGGAGTATTTCCTCTCTCTTTCACACACTCTGTTTATCTGTTCCCCCAGGTCTGGATAAGATATATGAGCTTACCAACACTCCTACTCAATATGAGTTGCGGTTTGACTTGGGCGTGGGCTCAGAGAGGGCATACGCTGTATATGACAACTTCAAGATTGCTCCAGTCAAGCAGAAGTTCAAACTCACTATTGGCAAATACAGTGGGACAGCAGGTGGGTCTTTTGATCTCCAAGTCTTTTCCAATTTACAGGTAGTATGAAAGACTGAGAGTGAACAGATAACATGTGCAGCTTTCAGGACTTATATTTTCTCCCTGACACTTTACTCAAATAGGAGTCATAGAGAAGAAGAGAGGGCAGAGGCAGCAATGAAACAGACAGGGGTGGGAATAAAGGAGTTTGAAGCACTAGGCATCCCACCCGTCATTCTGTGGGGTACTGGGAAAGCAAACACACACCAAAAGTGGGTGGGATATTTGATTCAGAAACTTATATTCATTCAGTAATAGACAGTAGTTATATAGGGACGATGGTATCTGACGGATACAGATGCACAGCAAGTGGGACACTGTCTACACATACCACAGTGTGCTGAAACAACATACACTGTACCTCTGTTTTTCTCATTTTATTAGTCTTCCATCAGGAAGCTAATGGAAGCTAAAGGAGTGAGCAGCGAAATCTGAATTATGTTTAGGAGCTTGGAACTGCATCAAGTCTGTTCTGTTGAGTTTTGGACATTTTAACTGTGCTAATTAATGTTGATGGTTGTTGATGATCCCAAGGTGATGCCATGACCTACCACCAGGGCCGACCCTGGACTACTGTGGATTCGGACAATGACATCGCCCTGGGTAACTGTGCCCTGACCCACCGTGGCGCCTGGTGGTACAAAAACTGTCACCTGGCCAACCTGAATGGAAAATGGGGAGACAGCAGACACAGTTTGGTGAGTGAGCAGGGAGGCAGCTCTGCATTGCTAAACTGTAGATTGTTGGTTCATGCATGCAAAATGTAATTTTCTGTCAAAGAGCTGTCCAGACAGCAAGAACAAAAAGTTAAAAGAAAAAGAAAATGGGCAGCTAGTAGAGCGGTATATCCACTGATTGCAGGGTTGGTGGTTTGATCCCTGGCTTTTCCCGCCCACATCTGTCCTTGAGCAAGACACTGGATATGCATTACAGTGCATTACATCACACTGATATCAGTACTCTGATAGCAGGTCTTGACGGTTTAACATCAAGGACAAGGTATAGAAATTAACTGTTTTCTGTTGTAGTGTGTCTTCAAACCAATAGGTGGCAGTGATGGTGTTATGTTGTAACACATACTATTATACCAACCACAGTTATCAGTCTTTGTATCTTGAAAATGAGGCTGTCAAGCATCATGCCCTCACACCTAATCCCATTAAATTATGTAATTCTCTAACGTTGTACCATTTAAACTGACTTAATTATAGCAAGATACACTGCAGACTTCTTGTCCAAACAATATTCATCTTTCATAGACATGATTAATAATGCAAGTGATTCCTAAAACTTTTACTCTGTTTGCCATTCTGAATCAGCCCAAAATGACTGTGGAAAATAAAAACAAAACAAAACAAATATCTGCAAACTCATAAAAAGATATGCAATTAGTAGTTAGTAGGCTGCTCTTGTTAGGATTGACACCTTCTAAAATTATATACAACAAACACTGCAAACCATCAAGATCTAGAAGATGTTTTGTTTTTGCATCCATTCTCAACATCTTTACAAAAAGACAACAAGGGTGCTGAGCAGGAGGCTGTTCCCTGGTCAGCAATCAAAGACAACTTCACCGCAGCCCACTTCTAGTTATTTTGTTTTGGATTGTTGAGGTGAAGCAGAAATGGCCTGAATCCATCAGCAGTGATAAGAAAACACATTTCTCACACCAGCTATAAACCATAAGTGTTTTTACCAGGCCAATGGGGTAACAACAATAGTTATTATGTCTAAGGGAGACTGATAGTAAAGGAAATGCCGGGGGATTTCTCTGCTCTTGTCGAGATTTCATCCATAATAGCGACACTGCTGATGTCTCCTGCCATGTCTGTTGGCGAAATGCAATAACAGTCAAAACAAGTTTGTACTCACATGAAATGATGCCAGAGGCTGGTATTTATTAGTGTTTGTCATTCTGCTTGTCCGTCATGCCGCCTGCCTGTTCTGTGACTTCATTCTTTCTGTTTCCCACTTTCCTCATAACGTGTCCTTCCAACACCCCCACCCCCCCACC